>NC_089773.1:6895000-7047500 GCF_040412425.1 Macrobrachium rosenbergii
ATTATTATTATTAAACAAAACCTACCCTAGGCTTACATGCATATATTATTATTATTATCATTATTAAGCAAATCCTAGCTAAACCTAACACAAAAATTATTATTTTTATTATGATTATTATTATTAGTATTAAAGAAAGCCTATCTTAAGCTTACACGCACAAATTACCATTATAACTATTATTGTTATAATTATTATTATTATTATTTTTTATTATTATTATTATTATTATTATTATTATTATTATTATTATTATTATTATTATTATTATTAAACAAACACTACTTAAACCCCACACAAACACAAATTACCATTACTATCATCATCATCATCATTAACAAAACAACCCTAAAACAAACCAAACACAAACGCCTATAAAAAAAAAAACAAACCCACAAACAACGATAAGCCAAAACGATACACGTGGAGCGCAAATACCGTCAATAGGACGCTCTCGTATGATACGAGAACCCGACGGGTACCGAGTGATTAACAACAATGTCCGGCGTTTTTGATATGTCATAAAATGTTGTTTAACACGGGAGAAGAAGCTGTTTGGCATTCAGCGCACGCTTTTTGTTTCCCATTGCTGGGAAGGCGGCGGAATACAAAGTAATCTCTCTCTCTCTCTCTCTCTCTCTCTCTCTCTCTCTCTCTCTCTCTTTCGATCGCTTGATCTGTCCGACGTTGTCTTTTCAACTGAATGCAGTTTAAATTATTCTCTCTCTCCCTCTCCTCCTCTCTCTCTCTCTCTCTCTCTCTCTCTCTCTCTCTCTCTCTCTCTCTCAGTCTTATGTCAGAAAAAAAAATTATTTGTCATGAGTCACTGAGTCAAAATTCGTGAATTTTCTGCCAAAATTATTGATTTTTGTCTTGTTTGAGATTTTATTCTGATGCTTTAATGTATTCTGATTTATTTTTTATAAACAATTTTGATGATTTTTGTTAATTAGTTCCTCTTAAAATGCTCTGTTCTTCAATAACTTTCTCATGTACAATTTTATAAATTACAAATATATATATATATATATATATATATATATATATATATATATATATATATATATATATATATATATATATATATATATATATATATATCTATTTTCTGACTCACATCGGGACCGAACCCGGGTCTTTCAATTGAGAGTCCAGGGCATTAGCAATTTTTATGACCTTTGCGGAGGAATTGCTAACGCCCTGGACTCTCACAGGAAAAACCGGGGTTCGATCCCGACGTGAGTCGGAAATTTATTTCTGTGAAATCACTAAGGAGAAGCTCTACTTTTAATAAGGTAGGGTGCGATTGTGGATGTGTTAGGCGCACACCATCATTAGCATGACTCGAAGGAGCCATAAACTCCCGCTACTGCCTTCGGTGCTCCCACAAAAAAATAATGACTTCCGTCTGTCCTAATTTGCATTTATTGACAGAAATCAGTTTCTTTTTCACTAAAAACTATCACGTTATTCATTCATACATTTATTGATTCGTTCATTAGTTCATAAATTAATCCAGTCATTCATTCGGTCATGAAATTATTTTTTTTATTCATTTATTAATTTAGGTTTTATATTTTTACTTATTTTTTGGTTAAATTTTTTTTACTCGAACTGCGTAATCGCATTTTATCAATGTCATCTTCAAGATTATTAATTTATTAAGTTTATTCATGTTTGCTGATTCTATTTCATCTCATACATTCGTTTTTCAGTGTGCATAATTTACTTTCTCATTTTTGCGTTGTTCATTTTTATTCAAATCTTTATAATTGACTTTTGGTCTCTTCATGTATATCAGACAAGTCAATTTTTTAAAAGAATATCGATTTAGAATGCTCTATTTTTTTTAGTTTATATTTTCGATGCCTTTATCAATTATTCCTCTTCTTATCTTTGTATCCTCGTTTTTCCATTTTTATTATTATTTTTCATCAGTCTTTATTATTCCATCTTTTATTAGAATAACTTGTCGTAGCTTATCTAACCTTTATAAAATTTTTGGTCTATCGCCTTCTCGTTTGTTACTTAATTCCTATTCTTTATTATTATTTTTTTTATTTATTATCGTATTTTTATCTACCTATTTCTCTTAAATTCTCTTATTCATGCGTTTTCTTTAATCTTTAAAAATCAAAATTGTATTTGTAAATTTTTATCTTTCAATTCCTATTTTTTTTTTCTATTTTCTTTTCTTTGAATTTTTGAATTATTTCACATTTCCTGTTGATCTCCCAAATTATCCTTTCTTACGTCATTCTCTCCATTCTGTTCAGTTCCCTGTTTATCATTAAGTTTATCACATTTTTGCTGTCTACTATTCAAATTCTCGTTTTAATGTCTTCATTTTTACCTTCAGGTTTTTTTTTTTATCATTTCATTCTCCCTATCTCCTATTTATCAGCGTCTCTGTCTCCCCACCCCCACCTAAAAACACCCCACTAACCTTCCCCCTTCCCACACCACCAGAAAAGGGTGTACCAGGACACCCTTAACCCCCCCAAAAATGGCGTGCGTAAGTCCACAAGCCATAAAACATTAATTCTCACATTCACGTTTTCTCAAGAATTATCATTTCATTCTCCCTATCTCCTATTTATCAGTGTCTCTGTCTCCCCACCCCACGTAAAATAACCCCAACCTTCCCCTTCTTAGACACACCCCAAAAAGACCCATTCCCCCCCAACCTTACCCTCCACAAAAAAAAAGAAGGGTGGACCAGTCCACAAGCCATAGAACAAGACACGTTCACAAGCACTAATTCGTGACCGTAAGAGGAACGGGTGACTATCTGGACTATTTTGTAGTTTTAATTAAGAAATGACTATTCACCGGGCCCTCTGGTCCTGACTGAAGCGAAGTTTGTGTTTTTTTCCATCTCTCTCTCTCTCTCTCTCTCTCTCTCTCTCTCTCTCTCTCTCTCTCTTTAGAACGAACTCGCCTTCTCGATTACTCCCGCTGGCAAAAACCCGTCATGAAGATTTGAAGAGAAATATTTATATATTTAAGTTTTTTTTTTTTGAGATGTTTGCCAGGGAAGTTTTTTTTTATTTGTTTATTTTGATTTTTTCTTGTCCAGTTTCTCTTTCACGCTCGTGTTTTTTTTTTTTTACTCGATTTCTTATAAGAAGAAGTTTGTTTCGAGTTTTGCTAAACTCTTTCGTGTGGTGTTTTCTGAACTAACAAGTGAGCTAATTGGAATGAAGTATATATATATATATATATATATATATATATATATATATATATATATATATATATATATATATATATATATATATATATATATATATATATATATATATATAGGACTCAAATCTTCATTCGTTTATATGTACACAATGTACATGCACCTCTTACCCTAAACAAATTAGTATAGGTATGGGGTGGGGTGGGTTGGGGTGGGGAGGGCCTTGTACCTCAAAATCACCTGGAGGTTGAAATGCAATTAGCCAAAAGTGCACACATCAGCAAAAGTGTCTGTTGACATTTCTTTATCCGGCTGCCTGGCATTTGGGTGACGGTGGGTCCTCTGATCGTCTGTATTTGGGCAACTGGGACATTTTGGGACTTCTTGGGACTTTTTTTAATATAAGGTTATTTGCTGCAATGCAAGACCAGCAGGGCTTTTCTGTGTATTCCTTGAAGTGGGCCATCTAATAGCCTGTATTTGGGAAAATTGGACTTTTTGGGACTTCTTGGGACTTTTTTTAATATAAGGTTATTTGTTGCAATGCAAGACCAATAAGGCTTTTCTGTGTATTCCTTGAAGTGGGCCATCTAATAGCCTGTATTTGGGAAAATTGGACTTTTTGGGACTTCTTGGGACTTTTTTTTAAAAACAAGGATATTTGTCGCAATGCAAGACCAGCAGGGCTTTTCTGTGTATTCCTTGAAGTGGGCCATCTAATAGCCTGTATTTGGGAAAATTGAACTTTTTGGGACTTCTTGGGACTTTTTTTTTTAATACAAGGATATTTGTCGCAATGCAAGACCAATAGGGCTTTTCTGTGTACACCTTGAAGGATATTTTGGTCCATGATGTTGGTGGACAAATAGGACTTTGTTTTGCAATGCAAGACCCAGTAGGAATTTTTTCGTGCATTGCTTGAAGGATATGTTATGTTAGTACATGCTCTGAGGTGTAGGACTTGTAAACGGGACTTTTTTATATAAGCATGTTTGTTGCAATGCAAAGCCAGTAGGACTTTATTGAACGTTCCTTGAAGGATATTTTGATACATCCTTTAGGTGTAGGACTTGTAATCGGAACTTTTTGTGATAGAAGGATATTTCTTGCAATGCGAGACCCAATAGGACTTTTATAATATCCGTTAAAGGATAATTTAGTCCATGTTATAGGACTTTCAGATTGCGTGGGACTTTGTTTTAATTTTGATATGAAGATATCTGAGTCCTTGCAGGACTTTTTTGGTCGTCTGAAGGATATAGGCCTTTCCTGCGCTTCTATGAAATTTCTATGAAACTTTTAATATATAGGACGCGTGTAGGACTTTTTACTCTAATCCTCACAGTACTCGCAGGACTTGGAAATCAAGTGTAACCCTTCTTCTTTGATGTAGAAAGGATTCTTGGACTGAATGGGACTTTATTTTGCTTTTGATGGGAAGATCCTACAAGGGACTCTCGTTTGCCTCATGGAAAGAACAGGATCATTTCGAATGGCCAATTTTTCTTTCCTTCAGACTGAAGGATATTTCGGTTCCTGTAGGATACGCAGGACTTCTGAAAAGCACAGGGATTTCCAGCATCTGTAGGAACCCTGTGTCCTATAGGAACACAACTCTGGACGTGAGGACTCCTGGAGAAGCACAGGACTTTTCAAGCCTGGAAAAAAATAACAACACGCGTGGGTCTGAAACAGCACCTATTGGCACCTAAGGTAAAACCGCACCATCTCTCTCTCTCTCTCTCATCTCTCTCTCTCTCTCTCTCTCTCTGTGAGGGGGCAGGGGGCGCCTTCCCCTTCCTACTACTACAGGAAGTCACGCTTCCCTGGGCCTAATGACTCAACTACCTTAACCTAATTGTCAAGTGGCCTTTTGCGATATATATTACCCTGGCTACAGGTAAGTTTTTTAATGCTGTTTACCTGACTTTGGCGCAATAATAAAAGCGATTATGTCCCCTCCCTTTGGGACAGAGAGAGAGAGAGAGAGAGAGAGAGAGAGAGAGAGAGAGAGAGAGAGAGAGAGAGAGAGGCTTGGGGGCGGGCGCAGTGTTGGACCTGGCGAAGAAGAAGAAGAAGAAGAAGTAACAGATGAATGAAGAAGAAAAAACTGAATCGTGATGGACCTGACGAAGATGGAGGAGAAAGGAAGAAGAAGAAGAAGAAGAAGAAGAAGAAGAAGAAGAAGAAGAAGATATAGATGAATAGAGAAGGAAAAACAGAATCGTGATGGACCTGACGAAGATGGGGGAGAAAGGAAGAAGAAGAAGAAGAAGAAGAAGAGGAAGAAGACTGAAAAAGGAAAAACAGAATCGTGAGAATCAACGAAAATAGAACGGGAGGAAGAGACGATGTTTAGAGCAGAGAATAACGAAGCCAAAAGCGACTGACAGTCGACAGACAAGGGAAAGATCGGTGAGATAAGATAGATTTTGGAAACGGGGGAGGATGGGAGAACTGATAAATGGGAATAGAGGATTTGTAAATAGAGAGAGAGAGAGAGAATGAGAGACGGATAAGAAGGAATAGGGAACGGGGAAATAATGGTTAACAGAAGAGAGAAGAATTGCGCCGAAAGATCGAAAATAAAATGAATGGAAAGAAATATTTAGGAGACGAATCAATAAAGAAAGGAGATGAGATAAGGATGGAAAAAAGCAATATTAGAAATGACAGGAAATGAGTGATTCATCGAATTCTGTACAATGGCGTGGCAAGAGTTGTGGTCAGTGGGCGAATGGGTAACAGCTGTGAAGATCTAATAAATTTACAGTAGGAATTTAGGTCAATTTTCGCAATTTTATTTTTATCCAAAACTTCGCACAGTACCACCCGCCAAGCCACATGATCATTATACCAAACCAGGGAGGATGAAGCTCATGTACGTAAGTGCATGCGCACGTAAATACGTACATGTACGTCGTACGTGTACGTGCAAAAGTTCCAATCATCGCCGATCCCCTGTCTCTAAATTCTAAGGAAACAGAACGGACACTCATTCGTGTACCCCTGAGAGCCCTTAGGACGGCCCTCCCCTCCCCAATACTCACCAGGCCCCGTGTATCCCTTCCTCCCCCATCTCTCCACATTTCGAAGGGCAGCGTATGAGCAACAGAGGGCGAGGAGGAGGAGGGGGAGGAGGAGGAGGAGGAGGGAGAGACTCCTCGGAGGATTACCTTCAGAACACAATGGCCTGTTCATCGGAGAACCATCTCCTTTTGTTGTGATGTGGCTGGTGATAGCTGCTCAATTGACAGTGTCCGTTGTGACTTTGGGGTCCTCCAGGGGCTCCGGGGGGTGTTGGAGATGCCCTGGGGAAGGATTTGGGTTCCGGGGGAACGGAGGAAGGTCTAGGGAACTCGGGGGGTTTCGGGGGAATGGCTGGGGACGTATAGGTCCTCCCCCCCTGTGCTTCGATATATGCTACCAAACGTCCCTCTGCCTTCGGGATGAAGAAACGGTCTGTGACTGTCTGTCTGTACGTCTGTCTGTCTCTCTCATCACTGTATGCAAAAGGGGGAGAGGGAAGGTGTGGGGAAGGGGGAGGGATGTAGGTGGTTAGGGGATTTAGGGAGGGAGGGGAGAAAGTCACCCATTGTTTATTTTCCCCCCCAAATGATTGTCGTATTGTCGTCAGCGGCTTGTATATTTCGTCCCAATTTTTTTTTTTGGGGAGGGGGTTTGGGGGAGAAGACTGCTCTTAAAAAGAAGGCATAGGAATTGCTCTCTTTTTTTATTATTTCTCTCATAGTTTTCGTCGGCCGTCTGGTTCTCTCATTAGTCGCAGAAGAAGAGGAATAAATAATGAGACGCTGAGCCTACGCGGGAGAATTTGAGAGAATTCTCCGTAGCGAATTTTCTGTACCTTACAATGACTTCTGTCCTTATTTAGACAGGCATTGAATGACAGTACGTCTCAGGTACGGATTAAATTCTTTTGGACGGGCGACAAAATGACCTTTTTTTGGCCGGGGCTTGACCCCCCCTAAAAGGGAAAGTGACTTTGTAATACGATTATCACTCAAAAACCAGAATTATATTTCGGATAAGTACTTGATCATCACTGGTATCATTGAAAACCCATAAATGCAACACTGCTCAGTGATAATGATAAATAAATAATCATAATTTAAAACAGATAATTATAGATAAGATGGTGAATGGTGATTATGAATATGAAGAAATATATAAAATATATATTTCTGGACAAGTAACAGTACAGAAATGTCATTTACTTAAAAAATTATGCATTAAAAGAATATTACACTCATCATAAAAATATATAAAATGTATAACAAATGCATAAATACGTACAGATGTACAAAGCAGACGTATACATACATACGTACATAAATAATACATACATACATACATACATACATACATACATAGAAATAGCAAGATAAAATAAAAGCTAATATATAAATAGGTCAAATCAACCAAACATATATAGTCATACATAATAGATATATACAAACATGCATACATATATACATACATGCATACTTAAATATACAGTCATCTAAACAGCAAGAATAAAGTGAAGAACAGAAGCATAGATACATAAAAAACAGATATAATCATACATACATACATACATACATACATACATACATACATACATACATACATACAGCGAGAAAAAATAAAGAATAAAATAGGCACCAATCAACAAATCAGATATAATCACATATACATACATACATACATACATACATACATACATACATACATACATACATACATACACAGTCACGCAAACAGCGAGAAAAAATAATGAAGAATAAAATAAATACAATTCAACAAATCAGATATAATCACATACATACATACATACATACATACATACATACATACATACATACATACATAACGCAAACAGCGAGAAAAATAATGAAGAATAAAATAAATACAATTCAACAAATCAGATATAATCACATACATACATACATACATACATACATACATACATACATACATACATCCACATAATCTTTTTAAGAATCTGCAAGACATCTAAACCGACCTAAATTCCCCCCAAAAAACCCTTTTAAACAATCATTATTTTCCCATATATTCAAATTTCTTCGGACGAACATAAAGAGAATTTCCTCTCCCAAAGATTACGAAAAAGGAGCAGCTGAATTTATGTCGGGAAACTTGACACATTATAAAGTGCGCTGTCTTTTCTAACTCTTAAGTGAATGTGGTCTCTGAATTTATGCTGGTCGCCATTTTGGTTGAAGGGGGGCCGTTGAAAAAACCTTGGCAGAATTTAGTGGGCCCATTTTTGGTTGTGATAATTTGGTAAAGGTTGTTTTTTTTTATTTTTTTATTTCATTATTTACTGTAGGTGGGTCCCTGATTTTGGTTGAAGGGGGAAGGGGGCGGGCGTTCAAAAAAACCTTGGCAGGATTTAGTGGGGCCTTCTTTTGGTTGTGATAATTTGGTAAAAGTTGTTTTTAATGTTTCTATTTCATTATTTATTTAGATGGTTCATCTAAGTATATATATATATATTATATATATATATATATATATATATATATATATATATATATATATATATACATATTCAGTATATATATATATATATATATATATATATATATATATATATATATATATATATATATATACTATAGATGTAGATATATATAGATAAATAGATTATAACACAAACTCAACACTGTGTCATGATTCTCACTAAAATCTCCCATTCCCTTCCAGATGCCATCTCAATGGTGAACGCCTACTTATACCGCTCTAAAGACGCTTTACAAGTGCACCAGTGATCCCAGAATTACAAAAAAATAAAAGAAAAGAAAATAAAAAAGAAAGAAGTAACGGAAAACAAAATAACAAAAGAGAAACAGTACTCTGAATCCAAAAAAACAAACAATTTTCGCGCCACGAACGCCCGAACGCTGTATCTATCTCGAACGCAGTGATGATCAGCAGAGCCGCGAGAGAGGGCTTTCAGTGACGTCATCAAAGTGCCTCCCTCCTAGCCACCGCTTCCGAGTAGCCACTCCGGAGGGCGTTTGTGTGTCTGTGTTTAGATTCTGAAGGAGGGAGTTAACTCCAGGGCGCCATGAGGCTTACGAGGTTGCTCACCTGCAGTATGGAAGGCACTCTGCTACTCCTCGGAGTGGGTAATTGGCAGGTGTCCTTGTATATCCTACTAGGATTGTGGATTTCAGTTCATACAGGTGAGTGATCCTTTCAATATCTCACCTGTCTGGACTGACAGGTGGGACTGATTTGTACTTTTGTTGGTTGTGGTCGTGCTGACAGTTCTGTCTCATTTTTTCAATTTATTTAATATTTTTGCTGTTTAGAAGGAGGGTAAGTGTCACAACTGTCGTGTAAAACTGATATTAATATTATTATTATTATTATTATTATTATTATTATTTTATTGTATATGTTATTGGTTTTTGAATGATAAATTCTACAATTGTTTATCATCCTACTATATTAAGAATTGTGCAAATTATATATTTATAAATATATATATATATATATATATATATATATATATATATATATATATATATATATATATATATATATATATAGAAATCATTCGCATCATCAACAGCTTCCCCAATTGTCACTGTAACACCTGTCAAGCCACCCCATCGCCACCACATACATTGTCCTTCCTTCAACAGTCCACCAAACTCAGGAACTCTCTCCCAACCCCTGCTGTTCAACTTCTCTCACAGTCTCTGCCATATCCACCTATTATCACCAGCATATACAACGAAAATAAACAAACAATATTATTCACAAACAGCAGCAGTAGGTCAGAGCACTGTGTTGCCCAAAATCTTAACAAAGGGAATTTCACCCTATTTGACCTTGGAGGAAATAAGCAGTTTAGGCCAACGAGGGGAAGTGGGTGTAAATGAACCTGATTTGAAGGGGGAGGGGGTAGTGAGGGGGTGGGCGTGAGAGGGAGAGGGAGAGGGGGCAGGGCGTCAATTTGGGCGTTCGTTTGAACGCCCACACTCACTCCCAAAATTGAGAGGACCCACTTGGCGTACAGCTGTGAACTCAAGGATAGTTAAGGAACCTGAGTTCTTAGAGAGAGAGAGAGAGAGAGAGAGAGAGAGAGAGAGAGAGAGAGAGAGAGAGAGAGAGAGAGAGAGAGAGAGAGATATGTATATATATATACATGAAACTCGTATTTTATAGAAATAATTTTATTTAATAAAATAATATCTAAAAAATGATTTCCCTTAGACAAGTACCTACCCTGAAGCCACAAAGACAGGAGGTGTTAACATTCTTGTAAGGTTTTGTAAGGTCATGTAAGGTCACGTAAGGTCCCCCTCGACGATTCTGGCCAAGGTCGACCTCACCCTCTAACAGTAATGAGTCCCAGTGAGGCGGCTGAGAAGATGACCCTATTTTTTTTTTAATCTTTGAAAAATTTTTTTGCTATGAGATTTTATGAATCTGACTTTGACCTCTCGTGTTTTTGTTTAGGTCGAGTTTGACCATCGTATAAGGTCATAATTTGCTTGCATTTTCCACTGACCTTTGAAACCGACCTTTGCTCTTTAAGAATCTAGCCACTGTTTAAAATTCAGCGTTGGTCTGGACACTGTGGGGTGTCAAATATAATTTTTTTCACAAAAGGTCAGACAGTTTTCGAACCATGAGGGCATTCCTCGTCTATACTATATTGACAGAGGGTCATGTTAATAATATTCTATATATTTTTAAATCGCTTATCAATATCTTGACCTTATTTGGAAACTTAGAGGGTCAAATATTTTGTGTTTTTGTTAAAGGTTATCCTTTAATTTCAGTTCCTTTTGATACGTGTCATGTAATGCCATGTAATGTAATACTGCATTTGTTCAAGAGAGAGAGAGAGAGAGAGAGAGAGAGAGAGAGAGAGAGAGAGAGAGAGAGAGAGAGAGAGAGAATAAGAGTTAAATAAAGGAATAGAGAGAAACATAAAGGTAAGGGAGAGAGAAGAGAGAGAGAGAGAGAGAGAGAGAAGAAAGAAATAGAGAGAGAGAAAAAAAAAAAGAATGGACTAAATATAAAGGTAAGGTAGAAGAGAGAGAGAGAGAGAGAGAGAGAGAGAGAGAGAGAGAGAGAGAGAGAGAGAGAGAGAGAGAGTTAAAAATAGGAATAGACAAAATATAAAGGATAGAGAGAGAGAGAGAGAGAGAGAGAGAGAGAGAGAGAGAGAGAGAGAGAGAGAGAGAGAGAGAGTTAAAGGAATAGACAAAACATAAGTTAATAAAAAGAGAATAGACAAAACATAAAGGTAAAAAAGAATAGTAGAATGTAGGAAAGAGAGAGAGAGAGAGAGAGAGAGAGAGAGAGAGAGAGAGAGAGAGAGAGTTAAATAAAGGAATAGACAAAACATAAAGGTAAGGTAGAATAAAGAGAGAGAGAGAGAGAGAGAGAGAGAGAGAGAGAGAGAGAGAGAGAGAGAGAGAGAATTATGTTCTGGATAAACCGAAAAACGAAAAAACTTACGCAGGACCAAGACTCCTAGTAGGAGAGAGAGAGAGAGAGAGAGAGAGAGAGAGAGAGAGAGAGAGAGAGAGAGAGAGAGTGGGGAGGGAAAGATTGGAGGTCCTCACGGGTACCATAGCGTTGTAAACTGACCAGCAACGAAGAGAGAGAGAGAGAGAGAGAGAGAGAGAGAGAGAGAGAGAGAGAGAGAGAGAGAGAGAGAGAGAGAGCTGAAGATGACGAGACCCAAACTACATTGTTGATAACTGAGCTGGCTTTCCTTTCTTCTCTTGTCTCTCTCTCTCTTTCTATCTGTTTATCTCTTTATCTCTCCTTATCTACCCATTTCCCCATTCACCCATCTACCCACCAATCACCCACCTCCACACGCAACGCACGAAGCGCGTACAACGAAAAATAACGGAAATTAACGAAAAACATCGAAAGCAACTGGCCCCACTTAATGAATCCAGCCATGAGGAAGAAGAAGAAGAAGAAGTTCAGAGCTTCCCCCGAACGGCCGACAGATGGCTGCACCTGACGTGACACAGCCCCTGTGGGCGTGGAGAGGTGTTTGGAGGAGGGGGGAAGGGCGTGTGTGTGGGGGGCGCTCACCCCGCCCAATTATTTAATTGAGGGGCTGCCAGTGGTAAGCCGACACCACGCCCTCGTGGGCGGGGTAGGATTTCCGTAAGAGTAAAGGGGAAATATTATGTACCGTTTAGGACTGGGAAGATTATATACAAATATATAATTTAATTTGTGTCTTAGTCTCATTAGTAGCACGTTTAGCCCGCCGGTGGTCAAGTGGAAATCCAAGATGGCTGACAAAATGGCGGATAGGTGGATAGATAAATAGATAGAGGAATAGATAGAAGGAATAATTAAGGATTTTAAACAGAAGAGGTTATGACTTACCCCCATTGTTTGGGAATATTGGTTGTATGGCAAATGGCTTATTATTATTATTGCATAATCGAGAAACCTTTGACTGATCCCTGGGTGGGATGGGAAGCCCAACTTGGGCTCAGATCCTGGAGGTCAGTCGACTGTTGTGGGTAGGAGCCAAGGAATAGTGTGTGTCTAGCAACACCATCCCAAAAGTTTCAGATTTTTCATAATCTGAAAAATCTAAGTCTTTTGGGGTGAGATTGCAAGCCCCACTCTTTTCTTTTACTTGGCTACTGCTACCCACTATTGTTGACTAACCACCGAGTACATCAGTCACTGCTTGTATGAAAAGTGACGCAATGGGATGTGAAGAAAACGGAGATAATCTGTCTCTACTTCCCCTAGGGATTAGACCCGGGGCATATTTTATATGAATATATATTTGATATTAATGCTTTTTTTATATTTTATATAGAAAGTAATTCAATATCATCCAATAATATTGTATATATTTTAGAAAAGAATTTTATATCAAATATAATATTTTATACATACTGAATAATGTTACTATTTTGTACAATGATATGTATATATATTTAACAATAATACTGTTTTTTTATATATATATATATATATATATTTATTTATATATATATATGTATATATATATATATATATATATATATATATATATATATATATATATATACTAAATAATAATACTATTTAATAAAATGATATTACATATCTATCAAACAATAGCATTATTTGATATAAAATATTTTATATATGCTGAATAATAACATTTCATGTAATAACATTCTATATATATATTGAATAATAATACTGCTTTAAATAATAATATTTATGCATATTGAATAATAATACTATTTATAAATTCTATATAAACTAAATAAAAGCAAAAAGTACCGCAAATTAGATAAAAATATATAAAATGAATCTACATCCCATCCGTGGGGAGGGGGTTGTGTTTAGGGGCATGGGTAGGGGGGAGGTGTGGAGTGGAGGGGGGTGGGGTGTGAGAAGGAATGTGACCCAGGGTCAGGTTAGCCGAATTTCAGGTGATGTCAGTCGGGTCCCTGCCTCGGTGATAATATTTGGGAGAAGGTATGAGTGGAATGTGACAGGCTGCGATCATTAGCCTTCATTTCTACGTCACAGAGAGAGAGAGAGAGAGAGAGAGAGAGAGAGAGAGAGAGAGAGAGAGAGAGAGACTCTTTCTCTCTCTCTCTTAGGTTCTGTCTATTATATATCTCTCTCTCTGTCCTCGTTAGAGTTTGTTGGGCCTTTCAAATTATATATCTCTCTCTCTGTCCTGTGAGAGGGAGATTGATTGTGTGTATCTTACATTCAACTTGTTCTCTTGAGAGCTATAGATGACAATATTAAATTGATGGGTCCTTATACAAATCTCTCTCTACTCTCTCTCTCTCTCTCAAAGTGTGTCTCATTCATGTACTTGTTCCTCGTGGGAACTATAATTGACTCTCTCTCTCTCTCTGTGTGTGTGTGTGTGTGTGTGACAAGATTGATAGTTGATGGAATCTACTCAATATTACTAATTAGCTAGATTAAACTACCAGGTAATTACCGGTGGGATAGAGTCGTTCAGAAAGTATGTTTTTTTTTAATCTTCAACCTGTCCTGTACGTGTTGAGTACGAATGCTATATTATGCGTTAATGTGAATCTCTCTCTCTCTCTCTTTGTCTCTCTCTCTCTCTCTCTCTCTCAAACACATACATTTATTATTAGGTAAGATATATTTGTAATTCGTATGTTGGAACATGCAGATGTAATTATCTGAATTCTCTCTCTCTCTCTCTCTCTCTGCTTAGCAGTCGAATGAAATTATATATTTAATGAGTACGCTTTCCCGTGCAATTATAATAATTTGTATAATCATTTGAACTCTCTCTCTCTCTCTCTCTCTCTCTCTCTCTCTCTCTCTCTCTTTCCTCACGGGAATATATTTCTTTGTCTTTCCAAAGAAGAATATATTTCTTTGTAAGCTTAGAAGAAGTTAAAGAGAGAAGAAGAAGAAGAAGAGAGAAGAAGAGGAGAGAGAGAGAGAGAGAGAGAGAGAGAGAGAGAGAGAGAGAGAGAGAGAGAGAGAGAGAGAGAGATTCACATAATTTATCTGCATGTATTAAATTACGTACTGCATATGTATATTGTATCCGATATAAGAATGTATGTGAGAGAGAGAGAGAGAGAGAGAGAGAGAGAGAGAGAGAGAGAGAGAGAGAGAGAGAGAGACTCTCTCTCTCTGTCCTCCTGGGTTAATATACCGAAGTTGCGACAATTAGAGGAATGCCCGGTATGTTAGTGATCTGTGTTCGGATGGTCACTCAGCACTCAAGCTTCATGAATATTAATCTTGAGGCGAAGTCCCTAATGTCCTCTCTCTCTCTCTCTCTCTCTCTCTCTCCTCTCTACTCGCTCTACTCGCTCTTCCTCCACTATCTACTCTCCTCTCTCTCTCTCTCTCTCTCTCTCTCTCTCTCTCTCTCTCTCTCTCTCTCTCTCTCTCTCTACCTTCTGCTACTCCTCAGTGCTTCGGTTTAACTCCTCAGTACTCCAGATTTGTAACTCCACCACTCCCTCAGGCAAAGGCTCTCTCTCTCTCTCTCAATCTACTCCTTCTGCTACTCCTCAATGCTCTGGCTTAACTCCTCAGTACTCCCTCTCAGTAACTCCACAACTCCCTATCTAAAAATAAAAACACTTCTAAGTCATGGTTCATCATAGCAGAATGAAACAGTAACTCCTGGAGTTGTCACTCCTTACTCCAGCCACTCCAACTCCTCCAAAGTACGCCCAACTACTCACTACTCCCTCCCAAAAATTCCTCACCTTTCATAAATGTCATTAAAAAACGGTTTTCTGCTTATTATGATAATAGTGGTTAGGGCACTCTTTTGACCTGCGAGAGGTCACGGGTTCGATTCCCCGAGGGAGGGTATTATCGTACATTGTGCCTTCATTGACCGAAAAAGTGAAGAAGTGGATTGTGTAGTTGGTAGTAAGTCGACTATAGTAAGTGAAAGTTAATAGTTAATAATAATAATAATAATAATAATAATAATAATAATAATAATAATAATAATAATAATAATAATAATAATAATAATAATAATAATAATAATAATAATGTTTTGTCTATCTTGGTCTCAATAATTTTTGTTCTTATTTACTTTAAATAATTTACTGGTGAAATTTTTTTTTAATATTTTATTTTCTTACCTTAACTATGAATTTTGAATTTGATTTTTTATATATTTCTTTTTCAATTTCTTGCTCTCATTGAAGTATAAAAAAATCTATTCGCGCAGTGAAATTAAGTTCAATTTAATTTTTATAATCTAAATATACTCTTTTATGGGGAGATCTGAACTCAGTCAGTCCAGTGATGCATCAGCCTATTCCCAAAAGGTTAAGTGTCCTACAAAGATATTAATTGCGACCTTTTAGTGTTGTGCCGTAATCAAGCAAGACGAGGGGGGCCAGGATGAATTAGGGCCCAGTAGGATATGACAGGATACGATAGGATGGCAGGATATGTGAAAAAGATAGGGATTTTAAGGATTGGGGAATTGGAGTTAAGTCGAAGGTGGGAAGTCTGGAGACATACCAAATAAGATTTTAGATCAACCAATAATTTTTTGGGCATAGAATCGCGGCTATTTCACTGGAAATTCACGTCCAAAAGTCCCTCTGTCTTTAACAACGTCCAAAATCCCTTCTATTCTTATTATTCATCGAATGAGTTAAGTGGCGTCATAACCAAAGCCACCCTGATTAGCCCATAAACCATCACAAACCGCAACAATCAGTTTCTCTCGTTCCCCTCACTAAAAGTCCACCCTCTCTCTCTCTCTCTCTCTCTCTCTCTCTCTCTCTCTCTCTCTGATTGCCATGTACCCCCTTCCCCCCTCCTCCTCCTCCATGAGAGGTTCCTCCCCCTGTATCATGAGGTTGGAGGGGCCTTCTCCCTCTCCCTTTCTCAAGATTCCCCCTCACCCTGTCATCGCCCAATGGACTATAGAGGGCTGGTGTGTTAGTGGTTATAAGGAAGGAGATGTCTCCAGGGGGAAGGGGGCGTGGGAGTGTTAGGGGAAGGGAGAGAGGGGTCAGCTCCCTATATATGACCCGCCCCCTCCATGTCGGTCGAGGTTGGGTCATAAACAGCTCCGGAATCCCATAATTGACATCGTTGTTCCGCGGCCTGTCCGAAAACGCCCATGAACGTAAGTCTCTGGAAAAGTAGTGGACGTTTTCATCATCGCCACCGCCAGCAGGTCTTTGTTTTTGTTGTTTTTTTTTGTTTGGGGGGAGGGGGAGAGAGTTCCAGGAGGGCCCTCTGGAAATTCCTTCGTTCCAGGGGGAGCCTTTGGCAAAGCCTTTGTTTCCGAGGGCCTTCTGGAAAGCCTTGTTTTCAGAGGGAAATGCTCCTGGAAAGTCCTTTCTTCCAGAGATGACTTCTGGAAAGCCCTTGTTTTCATAAGGACTATCTAGAAAGCCCTTAGTTCCAGGTACGCTATCTGGAAAGCTCTTCCGGAAGGGTCTTCTGGAAAGCCCTTGTTTTGTTGGACCTTCTGGAAAGCCCTTTGTTCCAGGGGGGCCATCTGGAAAAGTCTTCGTTCTAGGGGGTACTTCTGGAAAGCCCCTCATTCCAGGGGGACCATCTGGAAAAGTTTTCCTTCTGGGGAGGAGGCCCGCCTTCTGGAAAGCCTTTCGTTTCAGGGAGGGGAGCCTTTTGTAAAGCCCTTGTTTAAAGGCCTTCTAGAAGCCCTTCTTTTCAGGGGGAGTCCTCTGAAAAGCCCTTACTTTCGGGGGGAGCCTCCTGGAAGGCCCTTAGTTTCAGGGATCACTTCTGGAAAGCCCTTAGTTTCAGGGATCACTTCTGGAAAGCCTTTAGTGTCAGGAATCACTTCTGGAAAGCCCTTCTTTTCAGGGGGAGCCCTCTGAAAAGCCCTTACTTTCAGGGGGACCCTTCTGGAAAGCCCTTAGTTTCAAGGATCACTTCTGGAAAGCCATTTCACTCTAGCAACTGGAGGCTTTCATGATCTTCTTTAAAGTCCAGCTGCTGATATGACGGAAGGAGCTGGAGTTACAGAGATAAGAAGAAGAAGAAGAAGAAGAAGAAGAAGAAGAAGAAGAAGAAGAAGAAGAAGTGCAAATTTTCCTCCTCCGTTGATCGCTGCAATGAGGGGAGGAGGGGGAGGAGGAATAGGAGAGGGGGTAGGAGGAGGAGGAGGAGGAGGAATGAGTGTTGAGGACGCCACACCGTGGCTAATTGGTCCTCAAGGCGAAAGCCAGGGGAAATATGGCAACAGTTCGTGGGCCAATGGGAAAGAGAGAGAGAGAGAGAGAGAGAGAGAGAGAGAGAGAGAGAGAGAGAGAGAGAGAGAGGATTTGGAAGATAAATGAAAGAATGAGGACGGTACCTTCATGACAAGCTGGAGATAGATAGATAAATAGATAGATAGATAGATAGATAGATAGTGGATGTCCAAACGATTGTAAACTTATTGACACAACTCTTGTATCTTAAAGGACTTAAATACCCGATTAAGTAAGTGTTCAGTACTGGCATATTTAAGTTAATAAGTGCCCAAGATATTAGACACTTAGAAAACAACATTATTTTGTTGAGAAAAAAGATTAAATATTTGATTAAATATTTTGCAATGACAGATTTGTGAATCTTTTCAAGTGGAAAAAACTTCGGTATTAAAATTCAATCACTTTTCTACAAAACGATACAAAATGCGATACAGCGATTTATCTGAACGATGCAAAATGCGATGCAGGTATTTATCTTAACGATACAAAATGCGATACAACTAATTATCTTAACGATACAAAATGCGATACAGGCTATTTATCATAACGATACAAAATGCGATACGGCTATTTATCTTGATACAAAATGCGATGCAGGTATTTCTCTTAACGATACAGAATGCGATGCAGGTATTTCTCTTAACGATACAAAATGCGATACAGCATCTTTACGTCATGGTCTGGGTTTACAGATTACATGAGTTTTATGAAACCTGGATCTACTGTAGCTTGTATTAGAGAAGTACTTTTGTAACGGTTACATAAAATCTGTAATTTTCAGATTTTCGGAATGCAAAGGTGACGTCAATTCCTTGTAGTGAAGAATAGGTTACAAAATGGGTACAGAAGAACCTATATATATATATATATATATATATATATATATATATATATATATATATATATATATATATATATATATATATATATATATATATATATATATATATATATATATATATATATATATATATATATATATATATATATATATATACATATATATATACATATACATATACATATACATATACATATACATATACATATACATATACATATACATATACAACAAAAGTATATATTGTAAGCTACAGAAGAATACAAATTGGGTACATAAAAAAGGTATATACGTTTTCCAGGCTACAGGAGACTGTACAAAATAGGTACCTGAGACAGATATAATATTTGTAGGCTACAGAAGACTACAAAATGGGTACAAGAGACGTTTCTAGGCTACAGGAGAGCAGAGAGAGAGAGAGAGAGAGAGAGAGAGAGAGAGAGAGAGAGAGAGAGAGAGAGAGAAAGCTGATCACTCCTCGACTCTCCTGGGAGGACTTCCGTCCAATTCTCATATTGTCCTGAGATGCCAATTTTCGATTTTATATTTTTTGGTAAAATATCAAATATATATCAGTTTCACTCTATGAAATCTCTCCCCCCCCCTCCCTGTTGAGAGAGAGAGAGAGAGAGAGAGAGAGAGAGAGAGAGAGAGAGAGAGAGAGAGAGACGCAGGGTTCTCGTTTTTGGCAAAATGAGGTTTTTAATTTGCCATCGAAGCTAAGATGGAAATGATTGGCAACCATTCAGGTATTAGACAGGAATGAAATCTTCTTGTATTGTTTCTTTTTTTTTGGGGGGGGGAGCGGGGTTAGGGTGTGGGTCAATATTGGGGAAGGTACAGGAAGCGATAGATAGGAGATTTCATGCTTGGAATTCCAATTTTTTTTTATTGACATAAGCTTTCTCTCTCTCTCTCTCTCTCCTCTCTCTCTCTCTCTCTCTCTCTCTCTCTCTCTCTCTCTCTCTCTCTCTCTTTAAAACTCTCTTTCCCTCTCTTTCTCACTCTCTTTCTCTCTCTTTCTCACTCTCTCTCTCTTTGAAACTCTTGCTCCTTCTTTCTCTCTGTTTCTCTCTCTCTCTGTCTTTGAAGCTCACTCTCTCTCTCTCTCTCTCTCTCTCTCTCTCTCTCTCTGTGTGTGTGGTAATATACAAACGCTGTATTTATATACACACGGACATACGTAATGAAATACAATGTATATTCGTATATTTACTGTCATTTTTGGGATGAAGTTGCTACCCTGTACCCTTCTCCATTCTGGATGTAACCCACCAAAGTCGATTTACTACCAGGTACATTAAACCATGCTCGGATCAACAGAGGTCCAAAGTGTTCTGACCCGCTTCGGATTTGAATCTGGGGCATCTTGGTGATGGGACGAGAGTCCTAACCACTGAATTATATAAAAGCATAAGATAGATTTAGACGAAAGCAGAAATGTAGAGAGAGAGAGAGAGAGAGAGAGAGAGAGAGAGAGAGAGAGAGAGAAACACATCGTCACCTTCAGGACCTGCTTTCCCTCCCCTCCTCCTCCTCCTCCTCCTCCTCCTCCTCCTCCCCTCCTTAACTGAGGCTGGTGGAGAAAACTTATCTCATCCTCACAGCATCCTCGCCCTCTGAACGGCCCAATCCTTCACGGTTCCTGGGGCCTGAGCTCACGAGTTTATCACCTGCAGGAAGAAGAAGAAGAAGAACATAACAAGATAGAGAAAAACGGGTCCTGCTCGGTGCTCTGCATAAGAAATTGTAATAATATTAGTGATATCAAGATTGGTGATAATAATGGTAGTTGATCCGGATCCGTTTAGACAGATCCGGGAAGATCTGGTAGAGTAAGATAGAGTAAAATGGGTCCTGCTCAGTGTGTTCTGCATACAAAATGATAATAATAGTAATAATAGTTGATCCGGATTCAGTTAGACAGATCCAACAAGATCCGGTAGAGTAAGATGGGGAAAAGCGAGTCCAGCTCAGAGCTCTGCATAAAAACTGATAATCGTAATAATAGTTGATCCGGATCCACTTAGACAGATCCAACAAGATCCAGTAGAATAAAATAGAGAAAAACGGGTACTGCTCGGTGCTCTGCGTAAAAAAATGATAATAGTAATGATAGTTGATCTGGATAAATTTAGACGGATCCAACAAGATCCGGTAGAATAAGATAGAGAAAAACGGTTCTTGCTTGGTGCTCTGCATAAAAAATGATAATAATAGTAATAATAATTGATCCGGATCCACTTAGACAGATCCAACAAGATCCAGTAGAGCAAGATAGAGTAAAATGGGTCCTGCTTTGCGCTCTGCATAAAAAATGATAATAATAGTAATAATAGTTGATCTGGATCCACTTAGACAGATCCAAAAAAATCTGGTAGAGTAAGATAGAGTAAAATGGGTCCTGCTCAGTGCTCTGCATAAAAAAGATGATATTATTAATAATAGTAATAATGAGGTCGATAGTTATAATGATAGTTGATCCAGATCCGTTTAGACAGATCCAAGAAGATCCGGTAAGAGAAGAAATGATAGAAAATGATAATGATAGCAATAATAGTAGTAATAAATAATAATAGTAATGATGATAATGATGATAATAATAATAGTTGATCCAGATCCGTTTAGACAGATCCTGTAGAAGAAGATAGAGAAAAACGGCCCCTGCTCTGGGCTTTGCATAAAAATCATAATAATATTGATACTAATTATAATAATAATGATGATAATAATGATAGTTGATCCAGATCCACTTAAATAGATCCAGGAAGATCCGGTATGGGAAGGAGAAGAAGATGCAGAAAAACAGGTCTTTCTCAGTGCTCTGCATAAAACATTATAATACATTAGCAATAATGGCAATATTAAGTAATAATAGCAATGATAATCATAATAATAGTTGATCCTGATCCGGATCCGGATCCATTAAGACAGATCCAGGAAGATCCGGTAGGGAAAGAGCAGTGTGTGTGTGTCGATCTAAATTGGATGTGTCAGTTCGAATCATGAATTTTTTTCTCCTTTTAAAGATTCTAATTTTAAAGAAGGGGGAGAAGATTTATTGTGGTGGGTTGATCTCTCTCTCTCTCTCTCTCTTTCTCTCTCTCTCTCTCTCCCCCCCTTCCCCCACTCTATATACTGATATATTGTGTGCGTGTGTCGGGGGCGGGGGGGTGAGGGTTCTCGATCCTCTGCTGCTTCTACGTCGTTTTGACTCGGGAGAGAGAGAGAGAGAGAGAGAGAGAGAGAGAGAGAGAGAGAGAGAGAGAGAGAGAGAAGGGCACTGTGGAGATGAATATAGAATTAAACAGTGATTTGTGTACTTTTGGGATGGGTGAGAGAGAGAGAGAGAGAGAGAGAGAGAGAGAGAGAGAGAGAGAGAGAGAGAGAGAGAGAGAGAGCAATGTTATTTTCACTAATGATAGTTGACTATTGTAGGTAGACAAAAAAGTTTATCTGTTAGACAAAAACTCCATATTTTAGACAAAAAAAAGTCATTCTTTAGACAAAAAACTTCATCGTTTATACAAAAAACATCATATTATAGACAAAAAACGTAATTTTAGAAAAAAAAAGTCATTCTTTAGACAAAAAACTTCATCGTTTATACAAAAAACATCATATTATAGACAAAAAACTTCATCCTTTAGACAAGAACTTCATCCTCTAGACAAATACTTCATCCTTTAGACAATAACTTCATCTTTTAGGCAATAACCTCACCCTTTAGACAGTAACTTCACCCTTTAGATAATAACTTCATCCTTTAGACAATAACCTCATCCTTTAGACAATAACTTCATCTTTTAGATAATAACTTCATCCTTTAGACAATAACTTCATCCTTTAGGTAATAACTTCATCTTTTAGGCAATAACTTCACCCTTTAGACAATAACCTCATCGTTTAGAAAATAACTTCATCCTTTAGATAATAACTTCATTCTTGAGACAATAACTTCATCCTTTATCCTTTAGACAAAAAACTTCATCCTTTAGACAATAACTTCATCCTTTAGACAATAACTTCATCTTTAGACAAAAACTTCATCCTTTAGACAATAACTTCCTCATTTAGACAAAAAACTTCATCCTTTAGACACTAACTTCATCCTTTAGACAAACACTTCATCTTTTAGACAAAAACTTCATCCTTTAGACAATAACTTCATCCTTTAGACAAAAACTTCATCCTTTAGACAATAACTTCATCCTTTAGACAAAAACTTCATCCTTTAGACAATAACTTCATCCTTTTGACAAAAAACTTCATCCTTTAGACAATAACCTCATCCTTTAGACAAAAACTTCATCCTTTAGACACAAACTCCACCTTTTAGACAAAAACTTCATCCTTTAGACAAGGACTCCATTTTTTAGACATCAATTTAACCACCTTGTAAAACACCCAAGTTCTGCTAAAGAAAGTTTGATTAAGTTTTATTTAGAAATCTGAATTATTCCCTGTTGAAGACAGAGGCTGGTCTGGTCATTCTCCCGTGGGACTGGTCACATTAGCCCAGAGTTTGACCAGATTAAATTAAGCCTCTTATCTATGTAGGGGCTTTGTTGTGTGTGTGTGTGTGTATGTACAATGCGCCACTCACCCTCACAATGCACCCCTCACCTCAAACTGCCAATGCGTTTAACATTCTCCAATCTCTCCCCCCAAAATAGGCGTCACACAAGCGCTGGGTCAGCCGGACTTCGCTGCGCCCTTGGTCAACGTCTCAGTGCCCGTCGGGAGGGACGCGACGTTCTCCTGCATAGTGAAGGACCTCGGAGGATACAGGGTAAGGACTTTGGAGAGTCCTGCAGGACTTCTTTCGATATTCCTTTTTAAATGTCCTTTTTTTTTTTATTTTTTGGTTCCTTACTTTCTCCGCTGTCCTTGTGTTGTGTCGGCTGCGAAGCTCTCTCTCTCTCTCTCTCTCTCTCTCTCTCTCTCTCTCTCTCTCTCTCTCTCTCTGTGGCGGTGCACGGGAGAGAAAGGGTAGTTTTTCTCAGTCGCTCTGGGAAACATTTTGATGGAGAAAGTCGTTTTAGAAAGTCGCATAGAAATAGGTGAAGAAAGTCGTTTGGAAATGGCGTTGCAGAAAGTCGATGAAAAAAGTTGTTTGCAAGTCGCTGAAGAGATTCGTTTTTAACATTGCTGTAGAAAGTTGTTTGAGAATATTTGAAGAAAGTCGTTCTAAAAAAGTTGTTGTAGATAGTCGCGTTAAAAAAATTTTGCAGAAAGTCGTTTGAAAGTATTTGAAGAAAGTCGTTATAGAAAGTCGCTGTAGAAAGTCGTTCTAAAAAAGTCGTTGTAGAAAGTCGTTTAAATTTTTTTTAAAGTCGAAAATCGTCTAAAAAATTGCCTATGGCTTAAAAAAAAAATAACTCTAATATATCCGTCGTAAAAATTCGCCCCAAAAAATCGCTTTAAAAGTCTCAATATAAATCTCACAATGAATCGGCCCCCAAATAATTGCCATAAAAAAATTCGCAAAAAAAATTGAGCAAAAAAATAGCTATAAAAATACTAAAAAAAATAGCTAAAATTTTTTAAAAAAATCATCGAGAGAATGAATCAGGTTTTATTTTAAAAGATTCCAAAAGAGATTCTTTCCATCTTGACGAAAGAATCAGGTTCCTGATGAGAAGGTTCTTCTCTCCGCAATTATTTTCAAGAATCAGACCATTAATTTTATAATCCTGTTTTCATTTAACGATTCTTCTTTAGATTCAAAAAGTATTTCAAAGATTCTATTTAATATTATTCAATGATTCAAGAATCATTTAACTAAAGTTGATTTCAAACAATGATTCTATTTTAATTTTATTTTTATTTAAAGAATCATTATTTGAATTCTTTCAATGATTCTCGTTGAAAAATGATCGATTCAGTGTTTCATTCAGTGAATCAAGGGAGTCAGACTTCATTTAACTTAATTTGATTCTTTTTCAAGAATCAAGAGAATTAATTCAGTGATTCTATTAACAGGTGTTTGATTCAAAGATATTGACTTAAGATTCTTATTTCAAAGATCAAAGTAATTAATTCAATGATTCTAGGCCCAAGAAATTAATTAAGAGTTATTGTTTTTATGTGATTCTCATTTGAAGAATCAACGCAATTAATTCAGTGATTCTAGTACCAGGTAATTAATCAAAAGATCAATTTCATGTCATTCTTATTTCAAGAATCAAATTAATTAAATTAATGATTCTAATATTAGGTAATAAATTAAAAGATATTATTTTCATATGATTCTTATTTGAAGAATCAATATAATTCAATGATTCTAGTGCAAGGTGATAAATCAAAGTATATTGATTTCAAATTATTCTTATTTCAAGAATCAAAGCAGTCTATTCAATTATTCTAGTACAAAATAGTTAATTAAAAATGATTGATTTTATATGATTCTTATTTCAAGAATCAACGCAATTAATTTAGTGATTCTAGTACCAGGTAATTAATTAAAAGTTATTGAACTCGTTTGATTCCATTTTCAAGAATCAAAGCAATTAATTCAGTGATTCTAGTACCAAGTTATTAAATAAAAGATTCTACCTCCAAATGTCCTGATCTGTTTCATGAAACCATAACTTGAATCAATCGCTGATTCTAGTGAATCAATCGCTGCTTACTAGAATCACGTAACCGTTTATAAAAGAATCTTCTTTGATAATACCAGAAAAAAATTCGACCCTGATTCAGGTTCCGTAGGATGCGTCATCTGGCTGGAAAGAAGGAACGAAGGATCTTCCTGGAAGTCCTGGAAGTCCTTTTTTCCAGACCTGAATTCAGTCCTGTGAAGACTGTTTTCAGAATGGAGGAATCCGGAGATGAATTCATTCTGGAAAAGAGAGACGTTGAGACTGAATTCTTTCCAGGGAAAAGTTCTGGAAAGTCAGTTATTGTGAGACTAAATTCATTCCAGTGAAAAAAAAAAAAATTGGAAAAGATATTGACAAACCAAAATTCATTCCAGGAAATTCAATTATGGAAATCGACTCAGAAACCATAGGCCTAATTCATTCAGGGAATTTGAATCATGGAAATCGACTCAGAAACCATAGGCCTAATTCATTCAGGGAATTTGAATCATGGAAAACGACTGAGAAACCATAGGCCTAATTCATTCAGGAATTTGAATCATTCGACTCAGAAACCATAGGCCTAATTCATTCAGGGAATTTGAATCATGGAAATCGACTCAGAAACCATAGGCCTAATTCATTCAGGGAATTTGAATCATGACTGAGAAACTATAGGCCTAATTCATTTCGGGAATTTGAATCATGGAAAGCGACTTAGAAACTGTAGGCCTAATTCATTTCGGGAATTTGAATCATGGAAAGCGACTTAGAAACTGTAGGCCTAATTCATTTCGGGAATTTGAATCATGGAAAGCGACTTAGAAACTGTAGGCCTAATTCATTCAGGGAATTTGAATCAGGAAAGCGACTGGGAACTCAGAAATATCAAGAGAGAGAGAGAGAGAGAGAGAGAGAGAGAGAGGTTGAAAAATCACACTTAAGAGAGGAGGAGAAGGATGTAGAGAGAGAGAGAGAGAGAGAGAGAGAGAGAGAGAGAGAGAGAGAGAGAGAGAGAGAGAGCACTGTAGGCCGACAAACTTTTAGAAAATCCACTTAGTTCAACCTCCTTAGTTCACGTCTTTCTTTTAGTTGTTAGCCCATCCAAAAGCAGTCCGCTATACTGTAAATATATATTCACGTAGTAGAAGCCTTTTTCAAAAAAAATATATTATAAAAAAAAGCCAAAACCAAAAACCAAAAATAAAAAAAAATTATAGACTCCTTCTTCAACAGTTTCCGACGCTATTGATTGGTTCAGAAATGTCACGTGACACCTCCACGCTCCACCCACCTGCCGTGAGGTGATTGGTTTAAGCTTAGAGCTGTGGGTGGCGGTGGTGGACGCTCTTTCGATGAGTTTTCCCACCCCACAGATCCCCCCACTAACCCTTACATGTCCCCCACACACAAGACAACCATCCCCTCCTCCCCATCGCCCCCACCCCCCAAAACAATCCCACACCCCTTTTATTTCAATCCTATTTGGCCTTTGTAGACTCCATGAATCTGCAACAAACCCTTTCGAATTTCTTCTTCTTTTTTGGGGGAGTTTGATTTGCGCGTGATAAAGCGCGGAATTTCACTTTCCGGGGGCGCGCACGCACGCACTGTGCGCAGATACGGGAGATTAATGCTGTTTACATAAGCGTGCCGGAAGTGAAATAATTCAGGGCTGAAGCTGAGAAATATATAAGTCAATATTTGCCTAATTACTGACACCCATCTTCTAGTCACCTGATATAGTACGAATATTTATATAAAAAATCTACTTATTATGGATATTTACGGATATTTTCCATTAGGAAAAACTGCGAATAAAAGTAAACAGCGGTTTTAATAAACGCTAATGCCCAAACTCCGGAATGAAACCGCTAAAACACCAAACCGTTTGGAAAATCTGGCTCGGGAAACTCGAACCTTCAGAAACAGAAGCGAATCAGGGAGCGCTGCTCGATAACCGTAAACAATAAACATCGAATACTGAAAATGGTATTGAGGTATTTAATGGTCCTCCGGATTCAATTTGGGGGTACCTCCTTCCTAGAGTCGTTAAACAAGGAATTATAAGCGCTAAATGTATTTAAATACCATTTCTGTGAGGTTAGGTTAGGTTAGGTTTTCTAACTAATATCTGGGAAGGTATATCCTTAGAGTGGGGATTTTACGTCCCGACACTCTCTTATATTACCGTCGTTTTGGACGGTATGCTTCAAATATTAACAATAGATTATATAGTAAATTTTCTATAAATACATTTTGGACCTGACGGTAAATCACCCAAACTGACATCACTGAGGCATCTTATCTTGTTCCTGATTGGCCGATGAGTTTGAATCGCTCCCTCTGATTGGTCGACAGCAGCTCGAACTACCTACCAATCACGATACAGAACCAACAGTGTCGGCTGTGGATTTTTACCGTCATATCCAAAAACAAAAAAAGGGAATTTTTATACTATTTGAATTTTCCAAAAAAAAAAAAATAAAATGCAATTTTATCGTTGTTGGCGTTGACTTGATGACGAAATCACGGTGATTTTGTTTTTTAAATTAGTTATTTATCTAGTCCAGTGGTTTTCAACCTGTGGGCCATGGGCAATTCTGAGGGGTGGCCAGGCCACGGACATCTTCAAAACAGTATTAAAAAAAAAATCATTACAGGAAATGCAGGCCATTGCTTTCTTTCACAAATGAAAATGTAAAACTAATAAAGTGTTCTGAAAATGCTTTATAATAATTCTATCATCATTACACAGTTCTGAAGGGCAGTGGGCCATGAGTATTTAGGGACGCCAAAAATGGGCCACGGGCACAAAAGGTTGAAAACCATTGATCTAGCCCATAGAAATTCTAGAATCACGATTATACGCAAATTCTCCCCTCTAGAATAGAGGTACCACCAAACTGAATTCAGAGGACCATTAAATATCTCAATACCATTTTCAGTATTCGATGTTTATTGTTTATGATTATGAAAAGCGCTTTCTGATACCCTTTTTGGACTTGGCGAGTTTGGGCATTTTATTGATTAAAGGTACAATGCGGAATACTATATTAGTAATGCATTATCCATATAACTGATAATTTACTTTTGGTCGATCTCATACTTAGTTTCATATCTTTGTAAAACTAAATAGATGCAGTTTTTTGCAAAATGTTCAAAGAGGCGAAATAACAATAATCAAAGGTCAAGGTGACAGGTCAAAGTTAGCTAAAATTTTGAAAGATGTTCGGTACTTTGCCGTAGAACATTACCGACAAACATAATAACAAAATTATAACCAATGTCTTGGGACAATAATGCACAGTATCCCAGTAAAGAGGAGTGCTTGTGAGTGGTTGTGAACCCATTGGTAGGGACATATGCCCTTTAAATGCCAGTTTATTAGTAAGGGTTTGTGGGACACACCAGCAGCACGTTGACGCCGTGTTATGATTGCTGCGCCATTCACGTGGAGGAAAAAAAAAATAAGTACAGAGAAAAATTTGTGAAAAAAAAGGTTTGTCTTTCCCAAAAACTAAACGATTCAGTTCTGTCAATTTCGTTAAACAAAAAAACAGTTAATTTAGGACTCTGTGAAGTGAAACGTTCGAAGGGCCACGTCATTAGCGCTGACGATCAGCTGATTAGGTCCCAGCTAGGACTCCCGAGGACTCAGAAGGACTCCTGAGGTCTCACAGAGACTCCTGAGGAGTCGGAAGGATTCCTTCTCGTCAAATAGTCCATCTAGGACCAGGGCGGGTCTTTGAAGGATGCCCCGTGGGGCTTGCCGGGACGTGAGGTCTTGCTTAATAGGATATAAAGTTCCTTGCAGGATATGGGTCCTTGCTGGTAGATTTAGGTAGTCTTGTTCTTGTGTTGTTTGTTAGCAAAAACAACAACAACAATAATAATAATAATAATAATAATAATAATAATAATAATAATAATAATAAAATGTTTCCATCTGTTATAAAACACTGATGTACACAGTGTGTCCATCTGTTATAAAATATATATATATATATATATATATAATATATATATATATATATTATACTTCTACTCATTATGAATATTTGTGGATATTTCCCATTAGCAAAAAATTGGAATAAAACTAAATAGCATATTAAAATAATGCAGTAATAATATGAAAGACCTTTTTGAGTAACTCACAAACTTATAAAACAACAAAAAGTATAAAGGTAAGATCATCCTAATTGATCTTCAACCACTTCAGTATCATTTCTACAACAGTGACTATGATAATAATGATTATGATAATAATCATTAACATCTATTAGACTATTTTCAATTTCTATCAACGAGTCAGGGGACAAATGTCAGAAGACTTCGGACTTACAGCGACTTCCGGTTGAATTTATGGCCAAACCTACTTCCCCAATTTTTCTTTTTGATTTGGGCCCCCCAGACACACCCCAACCGTTCTCCCCATTTAAACAGACGAGAGAAATATTCCCTATTTTAAACAGTTGCGAGAAATAGTCCACATTTTAAACATTTGAGAGAAGTATTCCCCATTTTAAACAGACGAGAGGAATATTCCCAATTGTAAACAGTTGTAGGAAAGACTCCTACTTTAAATAGTTAAGAAAAATTCCCCATTTGAAACAATTGTGAGGAAGATTCCTATTTTTAACAGTCGAGAAATATTTACCATCTTAAACAGTTGAGAGAAGTAGTCCATATTTTAAACAGTTGTGACAAATATTCCCCATTTTAAATAGTTGTGAGAAGGATTCCTATTTTTATCAGTCGAGAAATACTCCCCATTTTAAAGGGTTGAGAGAAATAGTTCCCATTTTGAACAGTTCAGAGAAAAAGTCCACACTGTAAACAGTTGAAAGAAATATTCCCCATTTTAAACAGTTGTGAGAAAGATTCCTATTTTTAACAGTCGACAAAAACTCCCTATTTTAAACAGCCGAGAGGAAGACCACAATTCTAAATAGTGAGAGAATGACTCCATATTTTGAACAGTAGAGAGAAAAGACTCCCTACTTTAAACAGATGAGAGAAATACCTTCTTTTTGAAGCAGAAGAGAGAAAAGGCTCTACAATTTAAACAGCTGAGAGGAAGTCTGCCCATTTTAAACAGCCCAGAGATGAGACTTCCATTTCAAACAGTCGAGAGAAAAGACGCCCCATTTTAAAGAGTCCAAGGTTAAGGCTCCCTATTTTAAACACCTAAGAAAAATACTCCCCATTTTAACAGCCAAGAGGAAGGTTCTCTGTCTTAAACAGTCGAGAAATAGCCTCCCAATTTTAAACAGATGATAAAAAGACTTCCCATTTTAAACATTTTAATCAGTCGAGAGATGGAGAAAGAGAGCTGTGACATTTCAATAGTGAAGAATTAAGTCCCCAAAACCGTGACAATGTCTGACCCACAACGTTCCCCCCACCCCACCCCTTACACAAACCCTCCCCTAGCCTCCACTAGCCCCTCCTACAACACTACCACCCCACAAACCCCCACAAAACCACCCCAGGAGCCGACCGGAGCAAAAGACCCACCACCACCACGCTTGGTCACTCTTTTAAGTTCACTGTTCTTGCACCAGCCAGTTTCTCAGTAGTGTGTCTGTCCTGTGTTTTTTGCACCTTTCCAGCCGCAAGAGACAAGTAAAACGAACAAACACCTTGTGCGGGCACCACCACCACCACTACCCCCTTCGCTTTGTGGATACACACAAACGCACACTCACACGCGCGCACACACACACACCGCTGTTTCTCTATTTATATATAATAATAAGAGTAGTAGAATTGTCTTGAATCTCTGTCTCTGCTTTTCCCAGTACTTAGATACAGCATCGTTGTTTCTGTACTTCCAACCCCAAGGGGTTCACCACTCTCTTTTTTTGAGATAAGCTCAAGTGAATGTCCATCAGAAGCTGTATATATATATATATATATATATAGAATCTTAGACGAGTTATCTGTGTCTTCTATGAGAATAACTATTTACTATTTTAACTATTCAGCTACTTTGTGCTACTTAAATAGTTTCTTGACTGGCCAGCCAAAACTGGACTTAGTTACCAAATCCTGGATTTGTCAAAGGGAGTTGTTTAGACTAAAATTGACCACAGAGAAGTAGTTGTTTTTTTTTGTCTGAGGTAGAATTAAATAGAGGAATTAAATAAGGTAGATGATAATAAAGAGGAATATGAAATAAAGAATGATATTCATGGACAACTGAAGCCTAAATTCACCTAAATTCACCTAGAAATAGGACCTGATTAATACCTGATAACGCATCGTAAGCCTGACCTGATTGGCCCGTTTCAGGTCCTAAAGCCCAATTTAAAAAAAAATTATGACTCAAAATTTTTTTTAAAGAAAAACTATCCCCCCTCTTGTAGAGGTTTAAAAAAAAAAAAAAAACACCCCAAAAGTCTATTTAAAAAATAGCAAAGATAAAGTTTGTTTTTGAATGCTTACTTTCTGCCCCCCCCTCCCAAAAAAAAACCCATTATGAATTTTCCCCAAACTTCAAAAGAAAGATAAAAAAAAAAAACTGTTTCAATGATTGTTTTTCTCTACATGAGCAGCATGGTCTTTTGTTTTTTTCGGTTTAGTCTTCGACAGGAAAACAGGACAATTTACAGGTGAGGAGCTTTTTTTTAACAAAAGGTGTACAGTGTTTTTATTATAATTTTTTTCCCCTGAGTCTCTTAGGAATCTGCTTTCGTTTTTTTCCCCCAATTTTTTTTCTTTTAGTTCTTCTTTCTCCAACTTTCGCCCAAACTTTCTCTTTGTATTCTTTTTATTAAAAAAAACCTCAGTTTCTCGTCACTTTTTTTTTTTGCAAATTTACAATTTGTTTTTCAAGTTTCTTTGACTTAATTTTCAAATTTTTTTTTCATTCACTTTCTTCTCTGCCTCTCTCATCTTTCTCTCTCTTTCTCTTTCTCTCTCTCTCTCTCTCTCCCATATAAGTAACTTTAGTGATTACTTACTACAGTAGTAGATCATATTTGCCTTTACTTAACTATGTACATACTGTCTATTCATACCAATGAATATATACATGACATGTATAAATATATACATAACTGATAAGTATGCATGCATATGTATCAGGCAGTCAATGGTTGAAAATACATGTTCTGAATTTGATGCAGACCACAGTAATACATATTTTTTATGTATAAACATATGTATATTTATGTGTATACATAAAATACACATACACATTCAGAAACAAACACAAATATATGTATATACACAAATTTATATGGTCATAGTTTAATGACACCTGCTTTGCCAATGTATATTTGTAATGTTATGCTTATAGAGAACGTATGTATATATAAGTTCATATACATAACAATATACACATAATACACATATACATGTGCCATTGTAACGATACAGATGAATGCGTATATAATTCATGTGCATGTGTACATGTGTACTTTACAGAACCGAAGTGAAATTTTGTATATAAACATCGATGTTGTTCACAAGAAATGTCCATAATTGTCAATAGCCTTCTGTCATTATGTATATAGACCTGAAGATGTTTTGAATACACACGCACACACACACATATATATATATATATATATTAATTATATATATATGTATGTATATATATAAACCAGTATACATTTTCCCATATGAAATGGTGGCCCCTGAAAATAACAAGAAAACAGTTCCTCATACTTAGCATAAGTGCAGCAACAAAAAGAAAGTTGTTTAAGCAAGTGGTTGGAATGTATTGCTAGAATGTTGAGCCAACTCTCCTTTATGGAAGGGAAGTCGTGATACTGAGTACAAATGGAAAGATAATGTCGAAACTTTTGGAATGAACTGGGCTGTTTAGTTAAGGGATTGTAAGTAAGGTTGAATGGTTGAGAAATGCAGATATGATGATGCAGTAAAGTTTAATCACGGAGTGAATGAAATAGCGTAAGAGTCTTCTGAGGTGGTTTGGTCACAGTGGGAAAATGGGAGAGTATAGGCTGATGATAAGGTCACAGAGGAAAGGAGAAAACCTTTTTGTAACAGGGAGTAACAAGTGTTAGAACAGACCGTCATTAATGATTAAGGGATCGACAAGTTGTTGGTAAGCCTGGTGGTCAGTTAAAGACTGATTCTGGATGGTAATTGGATGGGTGACCAGCCACCTTGACAACCTGTGGCTCAGAGTTAGAATGCTCAGCTTGCATTAGCAGGGTGTATAGTTCACTCTCAGTTACCACCAGTTGTGAATGGGTTACCAGCATCAGCTGGGGTCAAGAAAGATGGGTATGGGGCTAGCAACCTCATCCCTAGAATCTTACAGAGAACTGTCATTAAAGTGTGCTTAATGAAGAAAAGTTAGGAGTGGCAAGTGAAACCTGGGAAACATATCTCTTAGGTGGCATGTACATATGGAGAGAATGGAAGCATCACTAGGTTAATGACATGGATGAGGTGTTGAAGCGTACATAGGGTATAGGTGGTTGACACACTGCTTATGAGTGTGTGTGTGTATAATTTTACCTAATTGCTGACACTGATGAAGTTTTCTGAACTGTGGGACACCCGTTCAGGTATTGCTCAGAGCCAAAATAACATAGTTGCATTGATAAGTGCATACACACACTTATACACTTATATATACATTACATGTATACATTCACATATATATATATATTGTATAAATATGTATATGTATATATGTATATATATGTATTTATAAACATTTATATATATATATATATATATATATATATATATATATATATATATATACACATATTTAATATATGTAAATTCAATCAATTTAATAAATCCTGCAATATTATTAACCTAATTCCTAATTGTAAAAACCGACCCACAACGTATCTAAAACAAAACCAAAAATACAAAAAAAAATACAAAAAATACAAAAAAAAATACAACTCAAACATTTTCTAACGGACCGTGCATGATAACTAACAACGAAAATACATCGAGCCAATTTTTTTTTAATCGTAGAAAAAAATTTCCATTTTTTATATATATCAAATAAGCATGTTTTTTTAAAGTATATAAGATAATGTAGTTTAAAAAAAATGTAGCCACGCACAATTTATTATTGAGATCGAGCACATAGGTACTTTAAATCATATCATTTCCGCTTTGTAGATGTTAGTTTAAAAATAATGTTTATTTTTTTAAACCAGCCTGGGAATAGTGACGAGAAGTATATATATATATATATATATATATATATATATATATATATATATATATATATATATATATATATATATACGTATATTATATATATATAATATATATATATATATATATATAATAAATATATATACATATATACATATGTATATGTATTAATAAAATATTTTAATAAATGAACATACGTTTCCTCCATTGGAAACATTCGCTAAACATTAAAAAGAACGAAAGCAAGGTATGATAAAAAATTATACGTTTTTTTTTCAATTTCACATTTCCATATGAACCAAAATTTTAATGTGGCTTTTATCAGACATTTTTGGAATTTCAACAGGAATTTGAGCAAAGGTAATAATTGCTATAATCATTATTAACATTTTTCCCTTTAATAGGATTTTATTAACTCTCATTTTATTTATTTTATATAGTGAATATTTTCAGGTCATCAAAAATATTTTATAAAATTATTTTTTCATTTTTAAACTAATTTATTTTATCGAATTTTTATCGCATTTATCATAATGTTTTTCAATATCGCTTAGTGTTAGTAACTTTCTAAATTGTTTGTTAGAATATTTATTAATTTGGATTTGAAAGTTCATTACTGATAATTTTTAAAGTGTTTTCTATCAGATTTATACATTTTATAAATATATCTGGAATATTTTATATATTTTGTTTCTTTAAATCTTTTTTAACTGACTTTTTTTTTTATAATTTTACGATCTTTTACCTAATTCCTGTAATAAACTCATAATAATTGTATTACTCATTCAAATAGTTTTATTCATCAATTTTGAATTCATTTTTATAATTTTTCAAAAATTTTTAATAACCTTTTTCATCATGTTTTCACTTTTGTACTCATTTCAATTTCCGTAATTCCCGCTTTAAATTTCGCGCCAAAAGTAAAAAAAAAAAATAAAGAAAAAATTGACCAACCGGCAACTCTTCTCCTCTTCACTCTTCTTCTTCTCGATTTTATTTCTTTTAATTCGTCTCTTTCCCGACACAAAATCACCATAAACATTGGTCTCTGCGTCAGCAGTTTTAGCCCGCAAGAATGAAAGATAGCCCGCGGCTATCCCAAATGAAGAGAGAGAGAGAGAGAGAGAGAGAGAGAGAGACAGGAAGCTGTCACTTTGATGTATTCAATCCGTACATTAATTGGCAAAAGTTTTTTTTGCCTTTTTTTCTAAATAATGTTTCAGATTCGACGTCGTCAGCCACTCCGTAACTTTCCCTCGACCGCCACTCTCTCTCTCTCTCTCTCTCTCTCTCTCTCTCTCTCTCTCTCTCTCTCTCTTCCTTACCTGTTGTCTAACCTTGTCATTGCAAGGAATCTCTCTCTCTCTCTCTCTCTTTTCGTTTATAATTGCCTGCAGCATCTCTTTGCTTGCTCCCCTTCAGCCGAACGGCGCATGCGCGGGATGAAGCCTCCGGGCATCCGGGGCTTACACCGCATATAATCTTTAAGAGCATCTGTCGGTGTTCGATTCGCAATTGAGTATTAATTACTGACAAATCTCCACTTTGGCGCTTCTCCAAGTCATGCGTAATGAATGCCAATTTAAAGATACGTTACGCGTCAATGCAGGCTCTGTTTCAGTCCGTCAAAACGGTAAATGAAACTAAAATCTTATCGCTGAAACACGCAGACTCAACGGCTGCCATTTTGCAGCTGGAAGAATATTGTTTATTTTCCGCCTCTGAAAGGAATAGACTTCGCAGCATTGCAGGTTATGCAACGTTTCTTTAGTCTTTATCGAATTCTCATTCGTTTGCGTCCTTCTCCTAAATATTTCCGAGAATTATTGTTCCCAAAAAAGACTTTACAAAATTCTGATACTTTAAGCCTCTAGTACCAAGTTCACGTGTGGTACTACAGCGTGCCAAAGCCTTCAAAAAAGAATATTTCGGTCTCTATCTCTCAGTTTCCTATCCAAAACTTCTTCTAAACTTTCCAAAAGACTTCTAAAAAGATACTTTTGATCTCTGTTCCAAAAAAAATTACCGTTTTTATCCCCAGAATCCTTAGGTTTTTACATGGTACTATGATTCTACTCAATTCCTCAAATCTTCCAGAAGAGAACTTCTGACTTGCTAGGCCTAGTTTCAAACAGTATCGTAATTTTCACAAGTCATTCAAATGATATTTATGTTCACGCTGGTATCATAGGTCTTGGAACTTTCCAAACTGTAAAGTAATTTCCTGTTCTCAAGTTCCAATTATTTAATTTGTATCCTAATTCTTCTTAGCCTTCTGGAACGACCTTTTGTTCTCTAGTCACCAATTCTTATGTTGTATCCCAGCTATGCAAAGTCCTACTGAAGGTCTTTTTGCCTTCCAGTACTTAGCATCTGCATAGTATCACCATTGTAGCTCTGTCCCCAAGGTTTGTGTTATTGTATCACAGTTCTTCCATACCTTGTAAGATATATGTTTTTCCTTTATTCTAAAGAGTCTGAATAGTACCATGGTTTCTGTTCTCGATCCCAGAATCCTCTATCATTATCGCGGTTCTTCTAAACCTTCTAGGCGTTCCAGGTGATTTTCATCTCTGTGTCCAAGAAGTTTGACTATGTCATACTATATCACAAGTTTAGGTCTCTTGCATTATAAGGGTTCCTCAAGGTATCTCTGCTTCCTTCACAAGTACCCTAGCTCTATGATCACTTTTCCCAGCCTCTAAATGATACTTTTGCTCACTATTCCTTAGTTTTAAGATTGTTCCAGAGGTACTACAAGCTATCTCCAGATAGCTTTGCTTTCCATTCAAAATTCCTCTCACCAAATCATAACTTTCGAGCCTCGTGGCACCTAAGAGCCTTCCAGAAATACTCTCATACTTTTGCTCACTACTCCTCAGTTCTAGAATTATTCCAAAGTTATTACAAGCCTTCTCAAGATAGCTTTGCTTTCCGTTCAAATGTCCTTCACTCTATAAAAACTTCCAGGCCTCAGCGTCTAGAGGCCTTCCAGAGGGATACTCTTGTACTTTTGCTTACTATTCCTCAGTTCTAAGATTGTTCCACTGTTATTACAAGCCTTCTCAAGATCGCTTTGCTTTCCGTTTAATAGTCCTTCACTCTGTAAAAACTTCCAGGCCTCAGAAGCCTTCCAGAAACCCACTCTTGCACTTTCGCTCACTATTCCCAAGTTTTTGTCCCCCAAGCCGTACCGCAGCCCCTATAATAGGTCCAAGCGAACAGCCTTCTTCCTCCCCTCCAGCCGCTAACCAGCACAGCATGAGAGCGCGTGCCCCGCACCTTTTTCCTCCCTTTCACGTCCATTGCTTGAGCAGGTGTGGTTCACAGGTAGGATGGGTGAAAGCGGACACGAAGGCGATACAGGCCATTCACAGGCACGTCATCACGCACAACTCCAGGGTCTCCGTGAGCCACAGCGACCACAACACCTGGATGCTGCACATCAAGGGCGTGCAGGAGGAGGACCGTGGACCTTACATGTGCCAGATCAACACGGATCCTATGAGGTCGCAGGTGAGTGGATCGGGGGCGGGGTGCTTGTTGCGTTACTTTTTGGGACGGCTGTACATTACTGTTATGATTATCGTTATCAGCAAAACAGACTTGATTCTATGAAAACTAGGCTGTGAAGCCTAGTACTGGGGGAGTGCTTTCCCAACCTAGCTCTGTAGACAGTGAAAAGAGTTGAAGTCTGAGAGGCTTGACGGTAAGACTGAAGACAGGAAGTGGGAATGGATGTGAAGTAAAAGGCTAAAAATAAAGGTGAAGACAGTTAAATGGACAGACAGACAGAGAGGTAGATAATGTGACTAAAAGTGATATGAAGAATTTGACAGACACACAGACAGGTACAGAAACAGACAGAAAGGCACGTCTGTTGGATGTGGAATGTTATGCTGACACATTGACAGATGTCTTTGAAGGAACAGCAAACAGGTAGATATTTGGCTAACGAGAGAGAGAGAGAGAGAGAGAGAGAGAGAGAGAGAGAGAGAGAGAGAGAGAGAGAGAGAGAGAGAGAGAGAGAGAGAGTGCAAAAGAAATTAGCATTTCATATTTGAGAGAGAGAGAGAGAGAGAGAGAGAGAGAGAGAGAGAGAGAGAGAGAGAGAGAGAGAGAGCAAAAGAAATTAGCAAAAGAAATTGAGCAGAGAGAGAGAGAGAGAGAGAGAGAGAGAGAGAGAGAGAGAGAGAGAGAGAGAGACAGACAGAGTGCAAAAGAAAATAGTATTTCATATTTGAGAGAGAGAGAGAGAGAGAGAGAGAGAGAGAGAGAGAGAGAGAGAGAGAGAGAGAGAGAGAGAGAGGTCATATGAATGAATTTTCAAAGTCATAATTTTAAATTGTAACCAACTAAATTTCCCTTTCAGCAAATTTCTGTGTTTTCTCTATAACAACAATAACCATCTATATATTATATCTATAAATGTATTATCTATATACACTACAACACTAGCTATTTACAAATACCTTTTTAACCCCTATCTACATATTTCATGACATCCCCCTTCAATAGACACCTATACAACCTTCTATAACCACCTATAGAGATCCCCCCATCCCAGCAATAGCCACCTATAAACCCCATTTTCTATATAACATCCATAGGTACACTCGAAAAAGTCATCATATACCTGGGTGGGTCAAAATGCCTAAGCCTATTCAAGTTCACATTGTCAATTTTCCGCGGGGGAAAGAGGGAGCCTTACCCTAAGCCTACGTAAGGTCTATGGTCCCTCGGGAATCATACCCATTTTCGACCATGTCTCCTTGGCCACCTGATGGCCCTTTTGACCTTTGGAGTAGAAGAAAAAGGTCGAATTTGAAATAAGAATCATTTTCGGGGCGATGGTACGATTGGACTTGAAACTTTCGGCTCCGTGATTTTGGCGTCACTTTGGAATTAGGGCCTTTTTTCTTAGGGCGATGATACGCGCATGCGCGCGAGAGCACACACACACACACACACACACACACACACACATATATATATATATATATATATATATATATATATATATATATATATATATATATATATATATATATATATATATATATATACATATATATATTTAAGTCAGTATGGCAGAGTATTGGAACAAATCCTTTAAACACAATTATTTAACTATAATCTTTTGAATAAAGTTTCTATAAACTTTTAAATTTATTAAACTTATGAGAGAAACAATTACAACCTAAAACAATCCAATATCGAACCAAATCCACGACTAAATTTCTATAAACTTTTAAACCAAATAAAAATTAAAACTTAAAAGCAATCAATCCAAATATTGGAACAAAACCCTTAAAACACAACTACTTAACTACACTCTTTTAAAGGAAAAAAAACTTTAAAAACAAACAAATTTATACAAACTTTTAAGCCAAATAAACAATCGGAGCTTAAAAACAATTCAAGGTCGAAGAAGTTAAAAACCAACATTAAACACAACCAAATTCCTATAAACTTTTAAACCAAATATACAATTACAACTTATTTTAAGATCGAACTAAATACTGAAACAAAACCTTTATATACAAACACTAAACCATAATCTTTTAAAGCAAAAAACCTTTAAAAATAAAAAAAAACAATTTTCCATAAACTTTAAAGCCAAATAAACAATGTTAGCTTAACAATGTTAGCTTAAAAACAATTGGAGATCGAACCAAGATCACCCAGAAAAAAAAAAATCTTGATTGACTCCAACCGTCGCCGTTTCCCTGACGTCACGAGAAAGATGGCGGGTCCGGAAATGACATATTTGAATGTGATAATATGTGGTGATGACGAATATTGGCTGATCACTTAAGCCTCTTAGACTCAGGCCGACAGATCTCTCTTGCGAGGCTTTAGCCCTAAACAGGGGCCAGGCTAAGGAAGGCAAAAATTAAGGGGCCAGAGAGAGAGAGAGAGAGAGAGAGAGAGAGAGAGAGAGAGGAATAATATATGCATATATTCACGAAGTGTTCCAAGTACCTGGTTGTTACAAAACTAACCACATAATTCAAAAATCTACTTCACTTCAGCCAGATACCTGAACTCTCATAACAATAAAAATTACGACTGAGTACTCTGAAGGTAACAGTGATCCTTTTAAAAGCTTATTAATCACGTGAAAAATCAAACTAAGTTTATCAAAACAAGTGTGAGGTATCAACAATTAAAAAAGAAATATACTAGAGTAAAAGGGCATCACTCCATCAAACAAATTTAACTGTTTCCCTGGTCTTAATTCACTTCAGCAAAACTAAAGGAATAAAACATGTTTATCACTTTGCCTTATGCACTCAATTAATCCTATTCAGTGGTGGTCAACAAATGAAACACTGTTTTTAAAAACATTAAATACAATAATACATTTTCTAAATTCAAAATTTATAATTAGAATTCACAATCTGAAAAAATTGCTATTACTTGAAAACAACAAAATTTAATTAATTCTTGAGCTAAATTATTAAACAAAACTAAATTACAAAAACTTTAATTTATCAAGAAATTAAGTTAAGCAAAATTTAAACTATTAAGAATTACACAAGATTTGAAAAGAAAATCTTAGTAAATGAAAATTAAATCAAGTATGCAATGTTAAATTATCAAGAAATATTTAAAATACTAAGTAAATAAATGTTAAACCACCAATATGTAAAATTTGAAAAATCCAGAGATTGCAAACAGAAGAAAACACAAAAATACATAAAAGACTTACCAAAACAATTTCACTAAGACAAAAATCTCTTAACATACCTTATTATACCATGGTAATAATAAGTAAAATTCACTTTACCTTACACAAGCTTGTGAAAACTTTTGCAAAATCACCTAAGATGCAGCTGCTTGAGATTCACAAAACACACTTCTGATAGGTGCCATTACACACCTTTCCTACATTCAGATCTCAAAAGCTAAAATTAAAACCAGTGACCACACAAATATTTTACATTAATAATTTCTCTCTTTTGAAGAGAAGAGAGAGAGAGAGAGAGAGAGAGAGAGAGAGAGAGAGAGAGAGAGAGAGAGAGAGAAACCACACAAACAGTCTCTAAAATCAGAATTAACAAACTTTTGGATTCCAGTTAGAAATGAAACAATCAAACGTCACTTCTTGAGAAAAACCTTTTGGGGCCAAAACTAACAGGACAGAACAATACATGATTAGAGCAACGCAATCTTACAAAACATGATGTAACCGACTGAGATATGTGCATCTACTCTCAAAAAGGCATACATGACTCAAGCAGAAAATTGTATGGGACGAAGCTCTTAACGAAATCTCAACATGATCAAAACAAATGGCAGCTGGCTAGTCACAAACGGCACGCTTTCAAAACAAGACAAAGAACCAAAGTTGGTTTTCAGAGCAGTACATGAAACATTGCAAAATCATTCGTCTTTTACTCGTATCAGACAAAACCTTACACGACTCAATTGCCATTCCCTTGCTTGTTAATGTGTTATCTTTCGCGATGACAACTGAATCAAAACACGACATACGAAATCATGAGTACCGAACACATGTTGCTGGGAGACAAAGTGAGCGATCACATGCTACATTATTATTAAAACGTATTATTAATTCTAAATTACGCTGTTAAGTTATCTAAATCTCTAACTCTTTTGAGATCTGACATCACACTACATACGATATTTCAATAATTCTTATTATTACACAGAACACATGACAACTAGAGCAGTAAATATATTAAAGTCGTGGAATGATATGCATTTTACAAGGCAACATCTGAATATATATATATATATATATATATATATTATCTCTCTCTCTCTCTCTATATATATATACATATATCTATATATATATGTAAAGAGAGAAGAAGAAGAAGAAGAAGAAGAAGAAGAAGAAGAAGAAGAAGAGAGAAGAGAGAGAGAGAGAGAGAGAGAGAGAGAGAGAGGAAAACTTTGCCCTGAAGGAAGGATAATCCATCATATTCACAAAACTTAGGATTCTCTTTAGAGCAAAGGCCGAAGGGACGGGCGACCAAATGCCCGAAGAAGGCAATAAAAATAAATCTAAAAAATTGAAAAAAAAGAAAAACTGAGTAAATTCTGTAAAGAAAAAACCTCAACCTTAACAACTTTAAACGCTCAGGCCGAGAATTTTTTTCGTGAGGTAGGAATTTAAAGCTATTAAAAGTACAAGAATAAAAAAGGAGAACTTTTGGAGGAATGCTCGCTTCGTTTTTCTCTCTCTCTCTCTCTCTCTCTCTCTCTCTCTCTCTCTCTCTCTCTCTCTCTCTCTCTCTCTCTCAGTAAGTAAAGAATGCCTGTCAGTGAATAAGGAATACCGACCAGTAAATATTTATAGAATACCGTCCAGTAAGTAGAAGATATTGATCAGCAAGTAAAGAAAAATGACCAGTAAGAAAAGAATATGGATCAGTAAGTAAAGAATACTTACCAGTAAGTAAATGATACTGATCAGTCAGTAAAGAATACTGACCAGCCAGTAAAGAATGCCGACCAGCAAATAAAGAGTACTGACCAGTAAGTAAAGAATACCGAGCAATGAGTAAAGAATACTGACCAGTAATTAAAGAATACTAACCAATAAGTAAAGAATACCGACCAGTAAGTAAAGAATATTGACCAATAAGTAAAGAATACTGACCAGTAAGTAAAGAATACTGACCAATAAGTAAAGAATACTGACCAATAAGTAAAGAATACTGACCAATAAGTAAAGAATACCGACCAATAAGCAAAGAATACTGGCCAATAAGTAAAGAGTACTGACCAGGAAGTAAATATTACTGATCAGTCAGTAAAGAATACCGACCTGCAAATAAAGAATACTGACTAGTAAGTAAATAATACTGATCAGTAAGTAAAGAATACCGACCAATAATTCAAGAATACTGACCAGTAAGTAAATAACACTGACCAGTAAGTAAAGAATACTGACCATTAAATAAAGAATACCGATCAATAAGTAAAGAATACTGACCTGTAAGTAAAGAATACCGATCAATAAGTAAAGAATACTGACCTGTAAGTAAAGAATACCGACCTGCAAATAAAGAATACTAATCAGTAAGTAAATAATATTGATCAGTAAGTTAAGAATACCTACCAGCAAATAAAGAATACCGACCAGCAAGTAAATAATACTGATCAGTAAGTAAAGAATACTGACTGGTAAGTAAAGAATACCGAGCAATAAGTAAAGAATACTGACCATTAAGTAAAGAATACTGACCAGTAAATAAAGAATACCGACCAGTAAGTAAAGAATACTGAGCGGTAAGTAAAGAATACCGACCAGTAAGAATACCGATCAACAAATAAAGAATTCCAACCAGTAAGTAAAGAATGCCGACCAGTAAGCAAAGAATACCGAACAGTAAATAAATAATACTTATCAGTAAGTAAAGAATATCGACTAGTAAGTAAAGAATACTTATCAGTAAGTAAAAGAATACCGATCAGTAAATAAAAATATCGATCAACAAGAAAAGAAAACTGACAGGTAAATAAAGAATACTGACTAGTAAGTAAAGAATACCGATCCGTAAGTAAAGAATACCAACCAGTAAGTAAAGAATACCAGTCAATAAGTAATGAATACCGACCAACAAGTAAAGAATGCTGACCAGTAAGTCAAAAAATACTGATCAAACACTAAAGAATACTGAAATGCCAACAAGCGAATAAAGAATGCCGATCAGTAAGTAAAGAACACCAACAAGTAAATAAAGAATACCGACCAGAAGTACATGCAATCCCAGACAACACAGCATTCCCAATTCCCAGTTGTCGGACACAAGAATAATACTTACCAGTAAGTGTACACACACACACTTTGGCCACCCCCCCAAAAAAAAAACATCAACTTGGCCCACAGGAAGCCACCCAGCTAGCCAGGGGGAGGAACCCCCGCCCCCCTTTTTACCCAAGGGGACCAAACGTCACATCTGGTTTTGGAGGCGGCCTTCAATAGTCGCGGCAGATTCGGAAATCGGCGAAGACGGTGACCAGATTGGACTTCCCCACTACCCTCTGCGCCCCCTGAAATCATCCATACCACTGGGACCTTACCCCCCCCCACCCCACAAGGCCTCACCCATCTCCCATGGCCATGGGAGGTGGGGGGTGGCAGGGGGAGCCTTCGAAATAAGGACCTCCTCCTCTTCCTACACGACTAGTTTCTCATAGAAAATTTGATTCTGTGTGATTGTGGCCTTATGGGAGCAGATGCTCTTGCTTTTTTTTTTATACAGCTGTAACATACGCAAACACACAAGTCTTTTGGGATGAAGTTGCAAGCCCCATGCCCTTCTCAACCTAGGTTGCAGCCCAGTACATTCAACTAATGACCTTATACATATTTTACTGCTTGTGTTAACAATGGCACAAAGGATTTTCCAGAATAAGGCCTCCAAATCATTCCTTCCTCACCCACAGCTGGGATCGATCTCGGGTTTCTCGCTGTTGAGGTAAAATTGTTGATAACCATAGGGGTATGGGGATATGTACTGTGCTCTAGTACTAACTAAATATGTAAATTAAGCGCATTTAAAACCTTTTAGCTCCAACAGTTGTGGTACTCCATCCAAGCGCCTCTTTTTTGAAGTCACCCATTTCTCCTCATTATGTTATTCTCTCCCATTCTCTCCTTAGGACAAAGCCATATTTCTCTTCCATGAAAAAGCTATGATGCAATGAACCCTTCAAATATTCTGACTATACAACCCCTAAATGATGTGATCTCTTACAGGTTAACTCTTACAGATCTTCTGCAACAGTTCTTTGCAACATCTGACACAGACTAATGGTACCAACAGAGGGTCAAACTCTCCTGATTGTCCATCATTTTAGGGGGTCTTGGCATAAGGGTTGTATATATATTCCCTCTGCGTATATTTGAATAATTTTCCAAAATATTGTTGATGACCAAAACATAAATAGAATTAACACAAAGCAATTACAAAAGACCTTACGAAAACAGACATATAAATTTGAAGGTAATGAAGCGTATATTAATAATCATTTCTCTTGTCTCAGATTTTAATATTTCCATGGAAAAATTAATAATAAAATGAAATATGAATATTCTAACATATTTTACAGGTTGGAAACCCACCCAGTTCGATAACAAGGCTTAATTTGTCACTTTTTGTTTACTTTTGACTTCTGTGTGTTAAGAAATAAATGAAGAGATTGCCTGAACTTTCTTTAATTATCTGTACTTTATTTTTATAGTTTTTCACACTCAGCAAAAAAAATAGTAGAAGTAACTGTTTTGTTTTGAGATAAAATGCTCTGGTATAAAATAGAGCATATTTAGCATTTAGAAATCTACTCCCACTAGAATTATTGAACTCAAATGAATCTCTACATCTCTGCCTTCAATTTTTGAGACAAAACACAAACTCAAACTTTCTCATTTGGGTCCTTTACCTCTTGACAAAGTCAAACACGCCCTCTGACTTGCCCCCTGTATTTTAAGTTCAGGCCAAAACTGTTGTTCTTTATCCGCTTCAACTTTGGACAGCCCCAAACTCTCTCTCTCTCTCTCTCTCTCTCTCTCTCTCTCTCTCTCTCTCTCTCTCTCTCTCTCTCTCTCTCTCACTTAAACCATCCATTCGGAGACAGATTGGTTACCTGGAAGTGACTGTCCCACCCACCATCGACGACAAGAGATCCTCGACAGACGTCATGGTTCCGGAGGGATCCACGGCTGCTCTCTTCTGCAGAGCCAAGGGGTACCCCAGGCCGAAGATTATCTGGACTAGGGAGGACCAGAAGCCAATCGTTCTGCGGACCAGTGACCCCCAGATACCCAAAATACGTAGTAAGGGCATCATAGATTACGCGAGAAGTTCCTTTTCTGGTGTTTTGTTTGTGAGAGGTCTTTGAGTATTCATGCTAGCTTTGTAACCTGTAATGATTACTGTACTGTATTAAAGTTTTGTACCCTGTAATGGATACTATGCTTTCTTGATTGAATATTAAGGTTTCTCAAGTCATCATTTTATATTAACTTGCATTGGATATTCAGATTCATTGAAATGGTGTAATGCCTAACTTAATAAAAGTTGTTTGATCTAGGAGTGAAGATAACTCAAAAAAAAAAAAAAAGTTTTTCTAACTTTCTCCCAATTCGTGCCAAAACATTGACAGCCTGTAGACAGAAACTGATTAATTTTCCTAAAAGCAGGACTTAGATTTTTCTAAAAATCTAACTCGTGCATTTTATGACAGCAACATTGTAAAGGGAAGAAATCTCTCCTCTCTCAATTCACAGAGCAGTCATATGAGGGGGAGGTCCTCAACCTGACCCAGATCACAAGATCTGACATGGGCCCATACCTGTGCATTGCCAACAACTCCGTCCCGCCCATCGTTAGCAAAAGAATTATGGTGGAGGTTCACTGTAAGTATGACTTATCCAGTAACGTTAGGCTCAGGGTTTGATACCTCTGCCTTCAGACATATTGACCTCTCAGAGGAGCTGCTCTTTCTGGGTGCTTCGAGAAGAGAGGTTCCTCTTTACTTTTATGGCAGGAAGTGATGAGGTTTTATATTAAGGACCAGGTATCTAGCTCCATGGACTTAACTTCTTGCCTCCTTACATGAGCTCTCACCTTCTTCGTACATCCACACCTCTTTGTCCTTGATTACATTGGATCCTGTGTGACTGTCTGTGGTCAGTTCCTGTAGGATAATGATGTAGTTTCCTAGGACACAGAAAAGTATCTTTATCGACAATAAGCTGTTTCCAAAGAAATGAGATAATTTTGAGTCTGGAATACTCTAATGAGGTCACTGTCAATCCAAAATTATCCAGAGCAACTGCTTTCACTCCAAAATGCTCAGAAATATAGCAATGTATCTGAAACACTTGAAAACAGATATGTCTGAATTACTTCATCATAGTAATAAGGCCCTTAATGATCTTTAAATCTTGTATTAGACCAGTCACTTAGCTCAATGAGATAGAATTTCTATTGTGAAAATGCATGACCTAACTTAGTCAAAAACTTTATTGGAATTTTGGTACTGTGTGTCAGATGTTCCTAATAAGATCATATCCCCATGTTTGCCCAATGTATCTCCTGTCGTCTTGTTCTTCTCCACTGCAGTCAGGCCAGTAATCCACGTACCAAACCAGCTTATTGGGGCACCTTTAGGTACGGAAGCCAGGCTTGAATGTAACTTGGAGGCCTCACCAAAATCCATTCAGTATTGGACACGAGACACAGGTAAGAAAGTATCGAAAACTTATTCTATAGGTTAGGTCAGGTTAGGCCAGGCTAGCTGTAGTCTTGGTTCTTCCAGAAACCTGAGAACAGACTGTTTATCTTCTAATACAAGTGATCGTAAACGGGTTTCATAGGTTAGGCCAGGTTAAGCTAGGTTAGTTGTAGAGTCTTGGCTCTTCCAGAAATCTGTGAACAGATTCTTTACCTTCTGAAACAAGGTTTTGACTGAGCATCGCTTCCCTTCCCCAGGTGAAATGCTCATCAGCAATGATGAATACAGTGTACACGAGAGTCACAGTAACTACTATATGACAAAGATGACCCTCGTCATCAAGAGGTTCCAGCCCCACCACGAAGGGATTTTCTACTGCATCGCCAAGAATTCTCTCGGAGAGACGGAGGGGAAGATTAAAGTTTACGGTGAGTCACAGCCAAATGAGAGTTTATATTCTTTTCTGTATTTAATGAAGGAAGCGACGATGATGACTTAGCAAATATTATAGATTTATTTGAGAAACAATACTTGATGTGAGAAGAGGTGGTGCGTGAAAAGAAACAAGAAAAGCCTTAAAGACTTAAATTATTTGGGTAAAGAAAATTTTGAAAGGGCAGGTTGGGAAAAGTCATTGTCAACTGTAACCCTGAGTGTTTGTTTGGACTGTAGAAGAAGTAAATTTCCAAATATTGGGAAACTAAGGGAGATGTTCAATCACAGATTAAGTGACCATAGAGTAAGTTGAGCAGAAAGGCAGTGAGAGATTTGCAGAAGTTTGAAATGCTGAAAGATGGAGGATTTTTGCTCACTTTCTCATATTTTGCTTTTGTTTTCCTGTGAACTCACCCAGTCACTGTCAGGTTTATCCTCGAACTGTGGAATCAGGGACTAATTCTTTAGAGGAACTTCCACAGCATCATTCCCTTCACAGACCTACACAGAAGGCTCATCGAAGAGCACTGAACCACATACACGTACTGTATGTGGTCTTGCTCTTCTCAGATACCTAGTCCCATGCCCTTCAAATTGGGTCCTCCTCTCTTTCCAGAGTTTGAACTGAAGACGGAGTCTCCGGCAGTGGTCGAGGAGGAGACCAGCCCCTTCGATGGCCACCTGGGGCGCGATGGAGACGTGACCTCAGACATCTACACCAACGAGATCCCCTACGGGCACCGCTCCTGGGAGGAGAACACCAGCCCGACGCGCTACGGGGACATCACGCGGGGCGGCTACAACAACCGGCCCAACCACAGGACGCCCCCCTCCCAGACGTCGCTGGAGAGGAACAGGAACCACCACCACCACCACCACCACGACTACAACAACAACAACAACCCTGGGGGCGACGACTGGGGGGGCAGGCCTCCAACGCGGCCTCCAAGGTGGGGGCTGGATCAGTCGGCCTCCTGCTGGAGAGTGGCTGGCGAGAGGCGTCTCCTTGTCGCGTTTTTGTGCCTTCTGGGTCTCTTCTGGGGTCTCTAGCGGATTCCTCCTGCTCCGCATACGCCTCCTGTTCCTCCTCCTCCTCCTCCTCCTCCTCCTCCTCACACGCCTCCTCCCGGTTTGTTTGTTTCTTTGCCTTCTTTTGCTTCCTCCTCACTGCGCAAGATGGCGGGGAGTCTCCGCGCAACATGGCGGGAAGTCTCTGCGTAAGAGCGGGAGATATCCGGCTCCAGACACAATCCTCTCTTCTCCTCGTTTGTCAGAACTGACTGTATTTATTAAACCCGGAGTTGAGTATAAGTGCTGCTAACCTTATATTATATATATATATTATGAATATCATATAGCAATGGATCTGAAAAATAACAAAAAAATAATAATTATAAATAATAATAAATAAATATACCGATGCTTCCGTATGAATGCCAACAATATATATATATATATATATATATATATATATATATATATATATATATAAATATATATATATATATATAAATATATATATATATATATATATATATATATATATATATATATATATATATATATATATGTGTATATATATATACTTACATACACATACATAGAGCTTTGTTAAAAACAATTGCCCTTAAACCCTTCCTCCTGCAGGTGAATTTTTGGTCACATACCGTTAAATGTGAAAGTGGAACTTGTAACTTTAGTCTATAGAAATGTAACCAATGTTCCCCACCCCAAACTCCCCCCGCCCTCCAAACATCCAACATTCTCCTGACATTCTCCCAACATTAAAAAAAAGCTGCCATTTTAAATCTTCAAATCTATTTAGTGCTAATTTGCATATTGCCAAAGAACTGTCTGATTTAACCCACCCCCAAAAATGAGACAGTCTTTGCTGATGCCTCGATCATTAACCACAAAATTATCACGAAGCATTTTGCATGAACTTTCTGCTTGAGAGAGAATGGTGATTGTATAATCACACTGACAGATAATTCAACCAATAATTGGAACAATAATATACTATAACCACGAATAATAAATAAATATATACAATATATTTCATTTGCAAAACTCGGCTTGCGTTTTGGAAATATACTCAAATATACTTACAAGAATCCGCATGTATACAACCACGCATGAATGTATATACACGCGAATGTATAAAATGAAATACAAAATGTCTAATCTGCATACACACACGCATCAATGTATATACACGCATATGTATAAAAACAATATTTATCTACATTTACGTGTTTGTTTTTTCTTGTTAAATTTAGATATAAAATATAAAGGGAAAGTTTATTGTTCAAATAGCTATGGCTCCTGTTTTATACCGTACATTTGTTTGAATACATTTTGGATAATATTTCTCTCTCTCTCTCTCTCTCTCTCTCTCTCTCTCTCCTCTCTCTCTCTCTCTCTCTCTCTCTCTCTTTATGCTCACGCAAATGTGTGTGTATGTTTCTGTATGTGTGCGTGCTTGTGTGTGCTTGTGATGTGTCTGCAATTATCTTTTTTTTATACATATTTTTATCTATGTATTGTTTCGCGTTGACTGGTTTTAACCTTCACCTAAATTTGTGTTCAATAGCTTAAATATAAATGAAATTCTCCCCCTCCCCCAACAAAAGGCTATAGCCCCTCACCAGCACCCCCAACCACAAACAGTCCCATGAGATCCACTGATTTAGAGAATCTTCTGAGTGACCTTGACCTTGACCTTGACCTACGTTGAAAATGATAACGGTCATCCAGTGGACCTTGATTTTCATTTGCAAGGGATTCAGGTCTTTGATATGACCCTCAATGTGACCTTGACCCACAAGCAAGTTGGTCTTCCATCTGACCTTGACCTTTGGAATAAAGTATGTGACCTTTCAATGAATAACATCAAATGGAAAAAGGATAGTTACACTCTCCATCATGGGTGGATCTCCTCGGACTGTTTTGTTCGTATCTGTGCCTAGGGATGTTAGTCTCTTGGAGCTGATTGGTCAAACACGCTATGGACAAACCCAGGTATGGACCAGGGTACTTACTAACCTGGTAACCTGAACCTGGCCGCTTATATTGATATCTGTAATAACATACGACCTGGTATTTTGCCACCTGTCCAGTTAGGTAGAACTCCGCTCCCTAGGTTAGGTTAGGTGCGGTTGGCTGGAACGGCTCTTTGTAGTCTAGGCCTCGATTCTGGCAGATTGCCAACCATTGACCTAACTTGACCTCATCACTCTAAAGTTTAGAGAAATGAGGTCAAGTGTCTATTAAGGTACAGTTACCTAAACCTGCTATTTTCACACTGTTTTAAAATATGAGGCATTACCATACCTCATACTTAGGTGAAATCCTACGTAGTTGGGTTCGTACCTAGCTGGGATTCTTCAAAGTGGGTATCCTATGTTGCTGGAATCCTACATAACTGGAATCCTACATAGCTGGATTCCTACACAGCTGGAATCCTAATTAACCAGGTTCGTACATAGCCAGAATCCTACATAATTGGGATCATACGCAGACAGACTCCTACGTAACCAGGTTCCTACATGGTAAGAATCCTATGTAACTGGGTTTGTACATAGCACGTTTGACCGGCGACCCTTGTAGAAATTTGTATCCTTATCAAGGGTTGTAATTAACTTTCCTCCAGTGTATTTTAGGAATTAACATTACATTCTATCTGTGAAAACAAGTATTCTTCCTTATATAAGTGAATTTATGTTTATGCGAGAATGTGAGGATGATTGTGTATATGTTACGGGGAATATGTGAAATCAGGGATTTCATGAAGTCCCTAGGGAATTTGTGAAATGACCAGTTCGCTTAGGAATATTTGATCCCCGGGGGCTAGTACTGAACACGGAGAAACAGTGATTCGTCTACACTGTTTTGCCGTTTTGCCGTGTTTAGTACTTCGCCAAGTTCAGTACTAGCCCCTGGGTAGTCAGATGTGTTTCACCGTGTTTAGTGCTAGCCCCTGGGGGATCAAATGCACTTAGGGACATTTAATCCTCCAGGGGTTAGTGCTAAACATAGTGAAATACATTTAACCTCCCTAGGGCTAGTACTAAACACAGCAAAACAGTTTAGTACTAACCCTCGGGGATCAAATATTCATAAGTGACGTGAAATCCAGGTACATATATATATATATATATATATATATATATATATATATATATATATATATATATATATATATATTTATATATATATATATATATGTATGTATATGTATGTATGTATATATGTATATGTACATTTGCTATCTCTGTTTCCTTCTTGTTTATTTATCTGTACACTCACATATACACGTACACCAAAGTAAACAGGCATTCACAGTTATATATAGACACATATATTTTTTCTCTGCATTTCATAATTACTTATAATAAAATGCTGACAAAGAAAATATTCATGCATGCCAGCCAACTGTAATTCACCTTTTTGAGTTCCATAAATGTTTTGCAATAATTCAGTCTTATAACGAAAAGCTTTGAAAATTACAAAATATATAATTAATGTTAATTTTATATTAATGAATGACTGACATCACGTTTGAGCAACATCTCCCAATCGATTCAAAATAATAAATATTAATTTTTACAAATTAAGCTTGACAAAACCCATTTTCGAAAAAGGACCCTTAAATTTTTTACCTACCCAAATTCTGGCTGGGACTAATTCACTTCCCCCTCTACCCCCATTCCCCACCCCCACAAAAAAATGACCAGGTAGAACTATCAACTTAATTACAGGTGTGAAAGGAACACCTGTATAGATAGGTATGGTCATGTTGTCTACGTAGCTTAGGTCTGGAGACTGCCCAGGTAGGATTTGAAAGCAGACTCTTCACTGTAGCTTTTTAGAAATAAGCCAAAATGTGTCAGGCAAAAAAAAAAAGAAAAAAGAAAAATAAAACTTTGGACGTGTGTTCATGTTTATCATTTGTTTTTATTTGTTTTTTTGTTTTTTATTTGTTTTTTTGTTTTCAATTGATAATAAAATACGTGACATCTCTCTTGTGTGTTTCATTGTCTTTGGTAAATAAATCAATTGATTAATCACTTCTTCATTGTCATTGTCGAGATTTTAATTATCATTTGTGTTTGTGTATTTAATTGAATTCCTTTTTTCATTTAGTTTTTACGTGTGTATATCTATCAAATTATTCTTTAGTATTTTTTCTAAATATTAAGACTTACACTTGTAAATTTGTGGATTTCTTAAAGAAATGGTTTTTTCATAGATTCTGTAATCTGGCTCACAAGAAATTTAAAATTTAAGGAAATTCAACAAAATCTTAAGTTATTAAAAAATCTGAGGGAATTTAAAATTAAATTTAATTTAAAACCCGAGGAAATTTAAAATCTGAAGTAATTAAAAAATCTGAGGAAATTTAAAATCTGAGGCAATTTGAAATCTAAGGAAATTTAAAATCTGGGATGATTTAAAATATGATGAAATTTAAAAATCTTAGGTAATTTGAAATCTGCTAAAATCTGAAAATTTTAGGTAATTTAAAATTTGATGAAATTAAAAAAATTGGGTAATTTAAAATCTGAGGAAATTTAAAAATCTTAGGAATTTAAAATCTTGGGAAATTTAAAATCTGAAGAAATTCAAAATCTTAAGTAATTTAAAAATCTGAGGAAATTTAAAATTTGAGGTAATTTGAAATCTAAGGAAATTTAAAGTCTAAGAAGATTTAAAATTTGAAGAAATTTAAAATCTGATGAAATTGAAAATTTTTAGGTAATTTAAAATCTGATGAAATTTAAAAATCTTGGGTAATTTAAAATCTGAGGAAATTTAAAAATCTTGGGTAATTTAAAATCTGAGGAAATTTGAAAATCTTAGTTAATTTAAAATCTGGAAAAATTAAAAATCTTAGAAAATTTAAAATCTGAGGTAATCTGAAATCAAAGGAAATTCAGAATCCGAGATAATTTAAAGTCTGAGGAAATTTAAAAATCTTAGGTAATTTAAAATCTGAGGCAATTTAAAAATCTTAGGTAATTTAAAATCTGGGGAAATTTAAAATCTGAGGAAATTTAACATTCTGGGAAAACTTAAAATTATAAGAAATTACGAAATCTGATGACTCTTAAAATATGAGATTTAAAATCTGATGAAATTTAGAAATATAGGGAAATTGAAAAATCTAAAAATATTTGAAATATGAAAAATGAAAAATCGGTGGAAATTTAAAATCCAATAAGTTTTAAAAATATGAAAAAGTAAAAAATCTGAGGAAATTTAAAATCTGAGTGAATTTTAAAAAAAAAATGAAGAAAAAACCCGAGGAAATTTAAAATCTAAGAAAATTAAAAATTTCAGGAAATTTAAAACTAAAGGAAACTAAAAAATCTGAGAAAATGAAAAAATTTGAGGAAATTTCAACTCTGAAGAAATTTTAAAATCTGAGGAATATAAAATCTGAGAAAATTAAAAATCTGAGGAAATTTAATTTCTAAGAAAATAAAAAAAATCTGAGGAAATTTGAAATATGAGAAAATGAAAAATTTGAAGAAATGTAAAAATCTGAGGAAATTAAAAAAATCTGAGGAAATATCAAATCTGAGAAAATGAAAAATCTGAGGAAATTTAATTTCTGAGAAAATAAATAAAATCTGAAGAAATTTGAAACATGAGAAAATGAAAAATTTGAGGAAATGTAAAAATCTGAGGAAATGTAAAAATCATAGGAAATTTAAAACTTGGGAAAAGGAAAAATCTGAGGAAAATTTAAAATCTCAGGAATATCAGAACACTTCAAACCTGAGAAATCCTGAGATAAAATCTGAGAAATTTAACGACGCATTTAAAGTCCAATTCGCAATTAAAATCTGAGAAAAGTTAAAGACACAATATCCTCTTGCAGACGTGAAGGTTATGGAAGAATGGAAGGTAGTTATAAGACAACAATATGGTCAGCCATCCAGCAAGTGACCACGCCCAGTTACTTCAAACATTGCTGATAAATAAGGTAGGAAAACAGAAGCAGGAAGAGAATTCTGAAGCTTGGTAAATGTGTGAAGAGACCCACCAACAGTGTGTTTAGGTCCCTAACACAAATTACACCATTCACTGATATATATATATATATATATATATATATATATATATATATATATATATATATATATAATGGTAATTTCTAGATGCTTGACTCAAGCCCATAATTCTCTATTCCTTCCACATGACCAAACCACCTCAAAATGATTACTATGCAAAGATTCCTGCAATTGCATCCAACATGCATACTTCACTTCCCTACAGAAGTATTGGTTTAACAAACCCTTCATATAGTCATCCAGCTGTACCTTTCACAAGCAACCCAAGCTTATATATATATATATATATATATATATATATATATATATATATATATATATATATATATATATATATATATATATATATATATATATATATAGAGAGAGAGAGAGAGAGAGAGAGAGAGAGAGAGAGACAGAGACAGAGGAGAGAGAGAGGTCGACTTTTATACTATTCATCAATTTTAATCCTATTATCACAGTAACACCAGCCAATCCATTAACCAGCATAATCCCAATCAACGCAGCTATTCTTGAAGACTATTCCTCCCAAGAAAAATGAAAATAAGAAAAATGAAAATAGAAAAAAAAAGCAAAAGAATAGTCTTAACTATGTGTGTGTGTGTGTGTGTGTTGACTTCCAGGTGGAAAGATTCCGATGCTCTCTAAAGCCTTCCGTTGTTTCCTTAGCGAGAAACAAATGAAGATCACTTAGCGTTGGGAGACCTTACCCCTCTTCCTTCACCCCCCCACCCCCACCCCATCTCAGAGAGAGAGAGAGAGAGAGAGAGAGAGAGAGAGGGGAGGGGGGCGTATCGCCCTCAGAAGGCGAAGGAGTATGCAGATTAGGCTCGATGGCCTCTCTCAGTCTCTCTCTCTCTCTCTCTCTCTCTCTCTCTCTCTCTCTCTCTCTCTACAAAACGAGAGAGGGGAGTTTAACCCCTCGTTTATCCATGCCATTTTATTCCCCTCTGAATGGAAATTGCCATCTTTTTTTTTTTTGTACGTTTTAACACTCCCTCCTTCCTCGGCTCTTTCGCTCCCACGTCTCGATGTGACCCTCTCTCACTCGCTCGCATCCTCAGACACTTCTCTCAAGAAGTCCCGTCGAAGTTCCGGGGCAAAGTGGACCTCTCTTCCTTTTTTTCGGGGGTCAATTGGACATAGTTGGTCCCCGTCTCTTGCCTGGGTGGGTTACCGAAATTCAGCACCAGGTGCTGGTTGGCTGACAGCAGGTCTTGGGTGTCCGGGGAGAGCGGCACTTGTAATGGGATTGCAAATGTGAAGAATTTATAGATCGTGATCATCATACGTCAGCTTTTGTTTACAACCGTAAATAACCAGTTTTGGGACGGATTTGGTTATAATAATCAATAATAACAACAGCTTATCATACTTTTAATATAACGTCATCTAAAATCAATCGGTAATGCGCCCAAAAATCTATTCGAAGAGAGAGAATTTCAATTGAAACCGAGAAACAATACTAAGAGACAAACCCAGGGAGGGCTGCTGACTTGAAGAAAACCTCTCGCGTTGTTTATGACATTTGTAGGCGGGAGCCCCCGCCACTTAAGCCCGCCCTTATCGTGTTGTGCGGTTTCCATGGGCGCGCGAGCCCGCCGCGCGTGTACGCGTGTGCGTATATAGCAGCAGCATACGCGTTTGTGCGTGTATGTGTGTTTGTTTGTCTGCACGCATCTGTACGCATGGGAGTTAAGTCTGTATGTGAACATGTATGTTTGTTTGTGTGTGTGTATGTGTTTGTATGCATATGTATATTTATGTATGCGCGTATGTGTACGTATTGGGTGTTTGTGTGAGAGTCTGTGTTGTGTTTACGGATAACGTGTCTGGGTTGACCTTTGAATTTGCAACGTTATTTCAAGATTATATATACTTCTCGGTTCTCCAATTCAAACGAAAAACTAAATTCAGAAGCTCTCCCTCCCCCGGAAAGGATTCGAATCTGGTATCGGTCTCTCTTTTAGCTTATCTTTCCATATCTGTTAATTTTTTATCTGCATGTATCTACCTCAAATTAGATTAAGCTATTCCTCCGTCATCAACCCAACCGTCCACGAGATTTGGCTGAAATTCGTTCATACGTTTATGAGATTTAAGAAAGATAGTTTTGATTCCAAATCGGTTACAGGTACAACTGTCAACAAGATTACACTGAAATCCGTCACTGACTTTGACAGGTATTTGGTAAAGAGACAGACAGAAAAAGGTATTATATAATATACATGTGTGTATATATATATATATATATATATATATATATATATATATATATATATATATATATATATATATATATATATATATATATATTCATAATTATAAAACAACACAAATCCCGATGCATTTCGGTGACAAACAGAGAGAGAGAGAGAGAGAGAGAGAGAGAGAGAGAGAGAGAGAGAGAGAGAGAGGCCGAATTTCCGCAAAGCATCCTTCCGTGACATTCCATCGGCTCGCTCTCAGAAATATTTCAGCAAGAAGAAGAGGAGGCGGGGCGAAAATGTAAACATTCAGGTGATTGCCAAGTCTTAGGGCAATTCCGGTAAGGTCGTCAGCAGCACAGCTAGGCTAGGCTTTCACGACCTCTTCTTGTGTCTTTTCAAGTCTCTCTCTCTCTCTCTCTCTCTCTCTCTCTCTCTCTCTCTCTCTCTCTCTCTCTCTCTCTGGTGGCTTCTCAACTTCTCTCTCTCTCTCTCTCTGGGACTTCTCAATCTCTGTTTCTTTCTGCGATTTCTTTCTCTCTCTCTGTTTTTCTCTGTTTTTCTGTCCGTCTGACTCTCTCTCTTTGTGGAGCTTTTCAAACTCTCTCTCTCTCTCTCTCTCTCTCTCTCTCTCTCTCTCTCTCTCTCTCTCTCTCTCTCTCTTGACGACGTAACCCAAGAAGCCTCTCTCACAATTTTGTCCTTAAAGGGAATCTTTTATATAGTTTCACTCCATTGCTTAATATTGCTTCTATAAAATAAATCCCTAAAACTATACAAAATTTCTCTAGATTTTATATAATCGAATATAAAATCCACGACAGTTTTTCCCATGAGTTTTTTACTCTTTCCATGTGGGCACTGTAATGAAAGAGAATTATTTAACCTAATTCTAAACAAAATTTTTATCAAGTAGAGACTATGGCAAACTTGTGACCTAGTTTAGCCCAGGTCACGTGTGTACATATATATATACATACACACACACACACACACACACACATATATATATATATATATATATATATATATATATATATATATATATATATATATATATATATATATATATATATATATATATATATATATATATATGTGACCAGACGATGAGGACAGATAGTCCTGGAAAACTTAAACTTTTAAAATTAAAAATCTCCTTTGGATACCATCCATTTCAAATGAGATTCTGTTATTAATTGTATTAATGCACAGAAGAATATATATAATATATATATATATATATATATATATATATATATATATATATATATATATATATATATGTGTGTGTGTGTGTGTGTGTGTGTGTGTGTGTGTGTGTACACTTTCGTCTCTAAATATGCATTACTTCATGCTAATTCATATTGACTCTAGATCAAGCAGGAACCACATAACCTAGGCAATTAATATCCCACCTGTGTAACATCCAGAATCGTATTTACCTGTGCAAACAACTCACCTTTGATTAACAAACTTTCTCTCTCTCTCTCTCTCTCTCTCTCTCTCTCTCTCTCTCTCTCTCTCTCTCTCTCTCTCTCTCTCACCTAGTTTACCCAGCAATCTTTATAAAGTCGAGGACATCACTTTGTCTCCATTGATAATATTTGTTCGAGATTTGGAAATCACTGGGTAGAGGCCCCCCGTCCACCCACTCCTCCTCTTCCCTTGGCTAGGGTACCCCCCAACCCCCGCCGTCCCCGCCTTCAAAATCTCAATCAGAAGCAGGTGAGAGTTTTATCGGGTCTTACCTGCGTGACAATTGCTAGCGCAGGTAAAAGAAAGCAAGATTCATTACCTGCGCTGTTTGAGTTTGGTAATTGAAAACCGCAAGACGGTTTTCGTTATGTGAACTTTCTTCTCTCTCTCTCTCTCTCCCTTTTGGGGGTTTCGTAACTCCTATCTCTCTCTTTCTCTTCTCGATCTCTCTCTCTCTCTCTCTCTCTCTCTCTCTCTCTCTCTAGGATTTTCTCAGCTTATCTCTCTTTTTAGGAGTTTCTCAGCTCTCTCTCTCTCTCTCTCTCTCTCTCTCTCTCTCTCTCTCTCTCTCTCTCTCTCTCTCTCCTCTCTCTTTATCTCTCCTCTCCCTCTCTTTCTTTGTCTCTCTCTCTCTCTTTTTTCTCTCTCTCTCTCTTTGTCTCTCTTTGATCTCTCTCTCTCTTTTTTCGATGTCTCTCTCTCTCACTCTCTATCTCTCTCTCTCCCTCCCTCTTTTCGATCTCTCTTCTCTTTTCGATCTCTCTCTCACTCTCATTTTTCGATCTCTCTCTCTCTCTCTCTCTCTCACTCTTATTTTTCGATCTCTCTCTCTCTCTCTCTCTCTCTCTCTCTCTCTCTCTCTCTCTCTCTCTCTCTCTCTCTCTCTCTCTCTCTAGAATGCTGAAATAGTTCTCATCAATTTAGATGATTTAATAACCCAGCAGAATCAAATCAACTCACAGCACCACAAACAATGCAGTCCATTTTTTCAGAGCTGGCAATAAATATCCACAGCTAATATCACCGAAACCAGTCTTGATTAGTGGAGAGGTATACAGCTGACAGTTTGCCATGTGGCCCATCCCGTAGGCAGTCGGAAAAGGATACTTCGATAATCTGCAATTGAGAAAATATTCCCTGATTGAGATATGCGTTGCTTTTGCAACCCCAAATCGAAAATGAAAGAAAACTGATAAAAATACGAATAAAAAAAGTGATGATATATAAGGCAACTGGTTGAAAATGTTGAATAAACTGGTTAACAGAAGGAGCTAAGAGTTGGATATAAAAATCAAAGAAGATATAAGATTAACGAAAGAGTAAAGATAGAAAGATAATCGTTTTGTAGAGAAGAGTCGAAGAAAGAGGGTATAGAAAAGCGGGGATAGAGGATGAGAGAAAGAGAGAAAAAGGGAGAGAGAGAGAGATTGATGGAGAGAAAGAGGGAGACAAAGAGGGGACGAGAGAGAGAGAGAGAGAGAGAGAAAGCTAATAAAACTCGTGGAAAATTCTTCTCAATTGCTCCAGTTTGTCTTTTTCAAACAATATGCCACAAAGAAAGGCGTATTTTGGAGAAATAAACAATAATTATTAATGAAAATTTTTTCTATAAGAATTTTTTTTTTTTTTGGTTATGGACATAGAAGAGAAAAAAATGAAATAATCTTAAAAAAAAAAACTCTTTCTGAACATGGCTTTACGAATTCATAAAGAAAAGCAAAAGATCCTTAAAAAAAAACCAATTCTTTTCAATAGAACTTTCCTGAATTCTATAAAAAGACTGAGGCAAATCCTTCTCAGAAAAAGCTTTTCCGAACTGAAAAAAGAAAACTCTTAAAAGATCTCTCGAAACCGATTACCTTCAACCATTTAAGGAACGCAAAGACTAAAAAAAAAAAGCAAACAGACATTCAGTCGAACAAACAAATAAAGGAAAAAAAAAAGGCTGATAAAAAGGGAAGGAAAAACCGAATGAATGAATAAATATGAGGAGGAAAGGAGGAAATAAATTCGGGAGAGGACCAAGGCAGTCTAATCTAAGCGGGCGGATTCGTGGTCATATTTTACCTGTGTAGCCTGATTGCAAGTAGAAGCCACAGGTGTGCCTATGTGTGTGTTGCGCGCGTGCATATGCGTGCGTATGTGTGTGCGTATTTGTATCTTCTGTACGTTAAGTGTGTCTTTCGCGTACGCGCGCGTGCGCGTTTATACCTGCGTAATGGGAATACATAAAGAGAAATGTATTTCATGATGTTTCTTCTATTCCTGCTTTTTCACTTTCAGCTCGTAATGTTGTGCAGGACAAACATGATGTGATATGCTGTATTTAGTCTGTCTGCCTGTCTCCCTGTCTGTAAAATATCTGAAAAAACTATTGACTTGATTCGAATAAAATTTTGACCAAGGGTATGTTTAGGACCAAGCGATAGTTATTCAGTTTTGCGGCAAATCTATTGGTCTGTTCGTACCATGTCTCAAAAACAAATGGTTGGATTTGATAAGATTTATGTATAAGTAAAATGGTTATGGATACGGGTGATATTATTACATTTCAAGGCATCTGATTAAAACTGCAGCTGAATTCTATAATTATTTACATAAATTCATAACCGTTCTGTACTAATTATAAGTTTAAGAGGAGGAATCAGTTGATGGAAAATTACCCCACAAGGTATTTACTGACAAAAAAAAACTAGTAAACGAATTGACCTATAGATTCCATATTACCATATGCTTTACAGCTCATGGTGTGTGTACAAGTTATGCCATCCAATACGCCTCTTCTCCTGCTATCACCACAGGCTTTTCTGATTCGCTTTCACTGAAGCAAATGAGATACAGCCATAAAATTGCATTATATTCTCTTCACATTTAACTGCTGTTACTATTTCTACTACTTGAAGGTACGCTGAGATTCAACGTGACTTGTTGGCACTTATACTAGACCCCTAAGTCTACAGGCTGAGTCATTAGTGGCCATTGCCTTGTTTCCCTGGGTCTTACGTAGGGAGGACATTCTCCAGAAATTCAGTGGCTTATCCCTCGCTTCTGCTGCTTACGAAAGACCTTGAAATGGAAGTCCAAGAAACATGATATTCCTAAAACTGAATCAGGGTCAACCCCTTTGCTCTCACAGTGGCTGCTTTAAAAATGTATCATTTTACTGCTACAAATATTTTATGTATACAGTGTGAATATACATACATACATACACACACACATACATATATACATATATATATATATATATATATATATATATATATATATATATATATATATATATATATATATATATATATATATAAACGCACATTCATTTTTAACAGAAGGATTTTGGGATTTTATTAAACTATATCAGGCTCTCAAGCCAAGAACTTGGGCACTTTAGACATCGAACAGTTGGAGTTGGAGTGGCTGGACAGCAAGATAAAAACTGATCCAGAAAATAAAGGAGATGAAGTACAAAGGTCTAAATATGAAACTGGGAGACATCCCCAAAGTTTCGCTAGGAAGAAAGGAATCGGAAATGGAGGTTAAAGTACAAGGTTAAAAAAACAAAAAAAAAAGGTGCACATAGGGGCCGAATGGTAGCTGCAGACCTCTTTTAGTGGCGCCTACAGTGTACCATATGAGGTGCACTGACAACATTAATCTAGATTACCGTAAGGATATTCATTCCAGCTGTTAAAGCATTCCTGTCGCGTAACTTTATTTAAATAAACATTGATAGCTTCAGACTCTAGTTTTATTTAGTCTGGTCTCCCAGAAATTCGGGGAATAAGTGGCCCATTTGCATATTCAATCATATCACACGTCAGTCGAGTCAGACTGATTACGAATCCTGGCGTCAGTCAGCGTCAGTGACTCAGTGTCAGTGATCGTCAGTCGACTCAGTCAGTTATAGTAGAGCGGACGGAAAGCAGTATCAGTCACGGGACCATAACGTAGGCAGTGTGCTCCTCGTTTTACTCAACATTTTCACCGAAAAACAAGCCAGTTTTTTGTACGTTAGTGTGATATATCATCAAGAAGAACTATTTAGTGCCCAAGTGACGAAAAGGAGACAGTTCATTCGTTATATACAAATAATTGTGACGTAATCATGCTTCTTCTTCACCGGTAAATATTTACGTTTATTTAAACGCGAGTGATGAAAATTCACTTACGTAAACAGAAAATGTACCGTGGAAAGAGATATTTAAAAATGGCTAAGTGAATAACCACAATATTAAAGGAAATAATAGATTTTTAAATGGTTTCTGGTCCCCATGACCCGAGTTTGTTTACAAAATTACAGTTTCTTATCGGTTAGTTTAGCGTTTTCTATTTACGGGTCGGATTGAAGAAAACGGGTCATCGAAACATGAAAGGGGTGACTTTGATAAACTTCGGGCTGGTCTTCCTTCATGTGATCTCCGGGAATGCTATTGAGGTAAGTGAAGTTCTCTCTCTCTCTCTCTCTCTCTCTCTCTCTCTCTCTCTCTCTCTCTCTCTCTCTCTCTCTCTCTCTCTCTCTCTCTCTCTCTCTTTGTGCTCGAAATTGTTTACAATTGTGTTATTAAACCTCTTGAATTATTTCTAAGAAAATTTTCCTCGTGATTTAGTAATTTATTTTCGTGAGAGAGAGAGAGAGAGAGAGAGAGAGAGAGAGAGAGAGAGAGAGAGAGAGAGAGAGAGAGAGAGAGAGAGAGAGTGTGTGTGTGTGTGTGTGTGTGTCTGATAATGGGTAGTATATCTAAAACTGTCTAAACTAAGACAAGAACTTGTACATTTTCTATGGTTAGCTGTCAGACTTGAGCATAAACAGGTAAATACACACTCAATATACACACGGATATTGCTACGGTTTATTGGTCATGTGTACCAGTGTACACACAGAATATACATGCATTAGATAATTGGAGGCATGTGGGATTTGTGTGGGGGTGGGGGTGTTTTGGTTGATGACTCAGGTAATTGGTGCAGGCATAACTGCCACAGGTGTGAGACCAGCAGACACCTGTGATTGGAAAAGGAGAGAGAGAGAGAGAGAGAGAGAGAGAGAGAGAGAGAGAGAGAGAGAGAGAGAGAGAGAGAGAGAGAGAGAGAGAGATCAGTCTACGCGCAGCTTCGTTACTTTTGCATTAACGTATCCCAGCAGGCTCCACCTTTGGGTAAGAGAAGCTTCACCATCGATTACGAGAACGACTGCTTCCTGAAGGATGGCGAAACCTTCCGCTACATCTCCGGGTCCATCCATTACTTCCGGGTGCTGCCGTCAGAATGGCGCGACCGTCTGAGGAAGCTGCGAATGGCCGGTTTCAACGCCGTCCAGACGTAAGTTGTTTTTCTGCATCTGTGATCCGGATCAAACTCACACATGCAAAGAGTGAGGTCACTTTTAACCCACAATGGCAAACCTTGCGGCTCTTAGTAAGCGTGGGTTCGAACCCCACTAAGGAAAGGAGACCTTCTTCACTGATTCCTCACTTCAAATTAAAACCTTCCACTGAACATAGTTTCTAGCATTCTTGAATAACGTCTTCTGATTATCTTAGCTCAACCGGCTACCTGCCTCACCCAAAATGCATTTGCAATGCAAGGATTTAAATCTCTTACAGTTACGTGGAATGGGCCAGCCATGAGCCCGAGCCGGATGCTTACAACTTCGAGGGGATGCTGGATGTGGAGGAATTCATCCGAATTGCTCAAGAAGAAGATTTGCTGGTCATATTGCGTCTTGGGCCGTACATAGATGCTGAGAGAGACATGGTGAGTGTAGCTGGCAAGATTTGATGCCAGCCCCACCTCTGTTTAGGGTTGTGTCATATCCATATTTAAGAGATCTTCAAGGGGATAGATTGATGATAGTGTTGTGAAGTCTATGAACACTTACTTTTGTATGTTTTGCTCTTTCATCCCCTGTAGTAGGGAATTGCTTGCAGTGTGTCATGCACAACCCACTTCAGCCAGAAAGTACCGTGGAGTCTTTGCAGAATTCCTTTTTATAAGTTCTTTCCACCTAGCTGACCAACTTCTTTAACTTTCTGTGCTTCAGTTTTCCCATTTTTGAGAAGCCAGTGTAAAGAGTGACGTCAGGACATGCATAGAGGTCAAAGGTCAAACAGGAATTTTCCACCACTTGAGGCATTGTGTTTCACACACATTTCCATTGCAGGGGGGACTGCCCTATTGGCTGCTTAGGAAGAACAGGGACATGAGACTGAGAACAAGTGACCCAAGTAAGTAAGATTTTGTAAAGTCCCTGGCCTCTCGGGCCTGATCAGGATCCACTGCTGCTAGCAACTGCTCTGTGTCTGTTGTGAGTTTTGCAAACGTTTAATTCTTTTCAAAGCAGCAGTGGGGCTCAGTGAGGCTTAAAGGCAAATGGAAGAAGTGTTTTATAGACTTACTACTTTGCGAAATTTGTATTTTATTTGCCGCTTGTCTTTTCACAGCGTTTCTGAAGGAAGTTAACGACTGGTTCGTGAATGTGATGTTCCCAAAAGTCGAGCCGTTGCTGTATGCAAATGGAGGGCCAGTCATCATGATGCAGGTGGGATTTGCATAATTTGGTGGATTTACGACTGACCTCAATGATTTACACAATTTTTTATTTTTGTCAACATTGGTTACTTTTGCAGATGCCAAACTCAATTTTGAGATATGAATACCTCATGCAATTTTTAAATATGGGTAATTTTAGTAGATGTCAGGTGTCATTTAACCTGAACTATGCAGTTGCCAACTGATCCTAACTTGACCCATCCTAGGACATTGAATCCTACCTGACCCATCCTAAGGGTACTGTGTCAAACCCAACCCATCCTAGGGGCACTATGTTCCACCTCACCCACCCTGGGAGCAGTGTAACACCTAACCCATCCTAAGGACACTGTGTCCTACCTAACACATCCTAAGGATCTATGTCCTACCTAACCCATCCTAAGGACACTGTGTCCTACTTAACCCAACTTAAGGGTGCTGTGTCCCACCTAACCCATCTTAAGGGCACTTTGTCCCAACTAACCCATCCTAAGGCCCCTTTGTCCTACCTAACCCATCCTAAGGGCACTATGTCCCACCTAACACATCCTAAGGTCACTGTGTCCCAACTAACCCATCCTAAGGGCACTTTTTCCTACCTAACCTATCCTAAGGGCACTATGTTCTACCTAACACATCCTAGGGCACTGTGATTCCAGACACCCTACTTATATTTCATAGTTTATTTAGTCAAACACCTTACATATTCAGGTAGAAAATGAATACGGAAGTTATCCATCCTGTGATTACGCTTACACCGCCCACCTGCGCTCGCTGTATCGCAAAGCGTTCGGAGATTCAGTTCTCCTCTTCACGACCGACGGAGATGGGGTGGGCTACCTGAAATGTGGCAAGATCCAAGATGTCTTCTCCACTATCGACTTCGGGACTGGAGGTGAGCGTAGATCACTTCTGTTTCTTCCGTTTTCTTCTGTTTGTTGGTTCCCATTATCAAAATTCAATTACTCTTGTTAGTAAGCATATTCGTTGGTGCATATTTTAATTAGAACTGTTGACGTCATACTTTGAAACTACGACAACTTGTAAATAGTTGAAAATTTCAACCAGAACAAATAACGACTTAGAAGTCAAGGACACAAATCTTTCGCTGATTTTGTGTCTAACTTTCCTTGCAGTTAACTTAGAGAAGGCATTCGGCTCCCAGAGATTGTTCCAGCCTCGTGGACCCTTGGTGAATTCAGAGTATTATCCAGGGTGGTTGGACCACTGGGGCGAACCGCACAGTACTGTTGACGCAAAAGTAAGTTGACTGTAAAATGAGTTCTCTCCATTCTCTTCTTTTTTGTGCACAATCTGCCTGAGCCCTGAGTTCCCATTTGGTCTTGGTCTTCTTCTTTGCTCCTTTTCTGTGATTTTTAAGAGGATTTCTCTCCTTTTCTCATCACATGTCCAAACCACGCCCATTTGTATCAGAAGATTTCTATGACTGATGTTGTTGGTCAGAGCTGTCAATCTTTAGATGTACTCAACTTTCAGATAAATTGGAGAATTGTGAAACCTTAACGAATTTATTAATCACTAGACTATTATAATTCCTGTCTCCCAACAGAAAGTTGCCCAGTTTCTAGATGACATGCTATCGCTCAATGCTTCCGTAAACATGTACATGTTCCATGGAGGAACCTCATTTGGCTTTGGGGCAGGTAAGACAAAATAATGCCTTCCCATTTTTCAAATTACTTGTAAAATGGTCTCTACAGATTCCCGATGCGTTGAGATATTAGTAATTCCACGTAAAAAATGGCTCTTGTCATTATGGTAACCTATTTCCGTAGGTTCTAACTTGGGCTCGAAGTTTCTCGTTTGTCCAACGTCGTACGACTACGATGCTCCTTTGTCTGAAGCTGGGGACCCAACCGAGAAGTATTGGATGCTGAGAAATGTCACTCAGAAGGTATGGTGTGATTGTTTTATGGGGTGTTCACTTTAGCACTTGTTGATAAATTGCCCTGAAATTGTTGAGAGTTCATAGAGTGTGTTCAATATAGCAAAGAACAGCCAAAACAGTTGTCCCTCGCGTTCACACATTGTTCGCAATCATTTCTCACAGCAAGGCTAGATAAACATTGTTTTCACTGGAGGAATTACTCAAATGAGGTCAAATCACGCACTGACTTTCATTGGACAGATAATTAGAGAGTTTATTGTTTATTTGGTCAGAAGTTTCCGTAAGAGGTTTGAATTAAACTCCTGGATCTCCAGTGACGTCTTTCAAGTTACAATTATATTTAGTATTCTCAGATTATTTCTTCTAACAGTATAGTAGGATTTATAGTAACTGTGATTATGCAAATCCTACATTTACACCCATTTTCATAGCCAGTAAAGTGTCTAAGAGCACAGACATATATGAAAATTATTTTACGCAGATCACGCAAATCTTAAATTTTCTTTCCACTGTCTTGGCACGAACCTGCATCCAGAAGATTCCATTCACTCTGATAATGCAAAGCTTCCATTTCACTTTTTTTCACAACCAGTGCAGTGATTGGAAGCATAATAGAATAAGGAAAATAATCCTATCATTTCAGTACTTACCTTTACCTCCCGGAGACGTCCCTCCGCCATCACCAAAATACAGCTACGGGAAGGTCCAGATGACAGTCTTGGGCAGCGTGTTACAGCTGGCAACTGTGCTCCAGTCTGTCAATGCTACGTGGCCTCTGACGTTTGAGGAGTTGTCTGTCTCCAGTGGACTTGTTCTCTACGAGACAATTATTCCCTTCAGAACTGTGAGTGAAACAGATAATCTGATGTTGACTGAAGTCCATTTTTAGGGAAAGTCAGATAAATGCTGCATCTAGTTGTAGGTGAGGTGGGGTCGTTTTTGTAGCAAATGTTGGAGGTAAACTGACTGTGATTAATCGGAGGTTTGAGGAAAGTCAAATGAATAGATAGTAAAGTACATTCTACGGCTCACATTGGAACATTTAGCAGATGGAAGAGTTCCTGTGGTAGACATTAAGAGGTAACATCTCCAGATAATGCAGTAAATTAAAAGACTACTTTTTACCACCGACAGCCTGATCCTGCGCGACTCACTATCAGCGACATCCACGACAGAGGCTACGTCTTCGTAGACCAGCACTATGTTGGGGTGGTGTCCCGCGAGGCGAGTCTCTTCGACCTTCCTCTGCAGTCTCTTCCCAACCAGACGCTTTCGGTACTCGTGGAGAGCCAGGGGCGCGTGTGCTTTGGTCCAAATATCAACGATTTCAAAGTTGGTAAAATTGCGTGTTCATAAGCGACACCTCAACTTGACGGACCTCACCTTAGCAAACTTTCATCTTAGCAGCCTCGTTATTATGAATATTTTTAATGCTGCCATTTTAGATGTGATACATTTTTGGACAGATATCTTAAATTGAACGTCAAGTGTAAAGTACATGTTATTTTAGACGAGGAACTACGTGGAATTACCATTAGTTGTAAGACATTCAAAAAATTTTCAAGTGCAGGCAATAGGTTAGGAACTCTGTTACTTAATGGACTTTGTTACCCATCAGAACGACAGACCCCCAAAGTGTCTGTTAAGTTGAGGTGATACCATATTTCAGTCTCACATAATCACCAACTTGATTTCAAAGGTTCAAGACCAAAGTGTAAGGAGATGGAGCATCAGAGATATCTGTGGTTTTAGGAACCATTAAGTAATCCAGCAGTACAGTAGATCCTAGCACATATACTCCCCAATAAATATCCTGGACTTATGTAACTTGGACTGTTTAATAGTTTTAAATGTGTTAGAAGGTGACACTATTATTATTATTATTATTATTATTATTATTATTATTATTATTATTATTATTATTATTATTATTATTATTATCATGTGTTTGTTTGAGAGTAGATTCACAGGCTCTCCCAGAGGACTTGTCTCTGGATGGAAAGTGAGAATTAAAGCAACATAAACTTAAGCTAAGTTTGATGGCTAAGTATAGATAAACATTTGGCAACTTGAACCATACACTCAGTCCACCAGATCTTTTTGTTATCCCTAGGTGCCACTAATGTCTTTCCTGGGGTTGCTGCTCCACGGAGCCTCGTAGCACCTGCTTACCACTTCGCACAGTTCATTGAGTGTTTCCTACCCTGTATTGCCAATCCTTGGGGTTACCTGAGTGCAGTTTGTGTTTCTTGACCCTTATAATTGCCCTTTGGTTTTCCTGTCTTGTTTTTATTAGGACTTTGCTAGATAAGATCACTAAGTTATGACTATCCCATCAACCTAACCCAAGCTAACGCAACTCAACCTAGATTTTACTTTCCTCGTCACTGTTGATCTTGTAGTGTAATGGGGTGCCTCCTAGGGGTTCATCAACTGAGAACCCTTCTGTACTCTGCATAGAATGTAACTCATCTTGAAAGTGTCATGCAACTTCTTACTAAACTTACATGTAACCACATTATTCCTGATTGTAGAAAAGTACTCAGGCCTTTAAAGAAAAGAGAGGTTTGTGGACTGTTTGTGGAGGGAATGGGTGGGTTCACATGGAGTCTTTCGACAGAGTGAACCACAGGGGTGGTACTTCGTGCAGTGAAGACTAAAACGTTCTTTGCAACAGCCATTCTTAGCCCCAGCTGCATTGCTGTCTGCCTTTTTAACTTTGCATTCACTCCCTTTGTCTTTTACTTACTGGGATGTCCAACTTTTAAGGCTTACCTTGCACAAATTTTCCAGTCATTCAAGAACAAATACTTCAGGGTGGGGGGAGCCCTATGAGCATCTAGAAATGGGATTTGGTAATCTGTACAAACTACTGTACTTTTACAAAGAGATACGGCTTCATTACGCGTAAACGTTGAATCTTGTTTCCGACGTTTTGCAGGGCTTGACGACGAGACCAACCCTTGAGGACCGTGAGCTGAAGAACTGGAGGATGACCCCTATCCCAGTCACCCACACGAAACGGCTTTCATCCGCACTGAGTAATCTGAGGAAAAAGTTAGAGGAACAGCCACTGGTGCACGCTGAGTTGCGAGGAACGCCTCAGGGTGGGATGTCATTCTACAGAGGGTCATTTGTGATTCCAGATGAAGTTGATCACCCTCAGGATACTTTTCTTAAATTAAATGGGTGGAGAAAGGTTAGTCTACTTGACTCTTTGAAAAGTTGTTCTTGATGATTTTCAGTGAAATGTTATGGGGGAGTCTTCAGCATATTATATTTTGGGATGAGTAAGGTCTGCCAGTGTGTATATCATATAGATCAGTGATTTTTGTCATTCATGTGAAATACACCTCATATTTATTGCACATTTAGTCACTCCCATTAATACTCTTTCAGGGAATAGTTTGGGTGAACGGTTTCAACTTGGGCCGGTACTGGCCTGAAGTCGGGCCACAGTTGACCCTTTATGTTCCTCGTGGAATCCTGAAAAATGGGACTAACTCTGTTCTTGTGCTGGAGCAAGAAGTCTCTCCATGTGCCTTACCGTCAAACTGCTTTGTGACTCTCCAGGACAAACATGAGATTGCTGGACCTACACCATTCTCAAACTGAGTTGCTGATCGAGCCAGACTGTGGGACTGTGGCGTGAACCTTAGTTTCAGAGTGTCCTTGATTCAGTGAGATTGTGACACTAGATCCTGCCTCAGAACAGTTGTTGCATAAATGGGGTGGTGGAACCAGGCCTTTTTCAGAAGAGTTGTTGAATAAATGAAATTGCTGAGGTTGTAGAAGCAGACCAATTTCAGGAATTTTTTTACTAAACCAGACTGTGGAACCAGGCTTCTTTTTTGCTGATTAAATTAGGTTGTGGAACGAGACATTTTTTAGAAGAGGTGTTGACTAAATGAGATTGTGGAACCAGGCCTTTATCAGAAAGTGTCAATGATTAAATAAGTATGTAGAACCAGGTAACTCGCTGGTCAGTCTACAGAGTCCCACGTCTGAAACAACATTCCAGAATGCCATAGCACAAAGTTAAGAACTCGGGGATATCACCATATCAAATATATTTATAAGTGTAGTCATTTCTTTGTATACTTTAAATCCAGACGTTATAATGGTGTTTCATTATCCCGGGGTTTTCAAGTTCAGGTTATTTCCCCTCATACTTTATTGTTATTGTTGCAAGAGCAGTTTCTTGAAAATGCTGAATTCATTCTCCAGACTCACAGGGCAGCTAGTATGGTCAATCGTTATGTTTTTGTTCGAGATTTTCGTAGACTGATGTTTCTTCTTCTTCTTCTGTTAATCATTCGTAGTTTTTCCTTCTGTCGCTTCAAAGTGCAGTAATTCAAAAAGGAAGATGACAAACGAAATATGAAAAAGATATAAGATCTGGCAAGTCAAATAGACACAAACTGAACACCGTAGGCACTAGCGGATCGCGCGGGGGGCGGGGGGGCCACCTGGGCACGTGCCCCCCAAATGAAAAATAATGACAAAATAATAATTTTGAAGATTTAGATAATAACATAAATGAGAAATATAAAATGGGAAAAATCTATTGTATAAATAAAATTTTGAGAAAAATAATCTTAATGATATATATAAAATATATATATATATATATATATATATATATATATATATATATATATATATATATATATATATATATATATATATGAAAATCAGTATATGCCCCATGAAATTTTTTCTGGATCCGGCACAATGCCAATAAAATTCTTTCAATTTTGTTGAATAAAATCTTTTATTTATCTTTGCAAGTATCACGTATAATTCATTTTGAAGTAGTTTGTCAATTGCCATTTGCCTTTATCTCTCTCCCTATCCAATCTGGATGCAACCCACCACAGTCGACTAGTCAACAAGTATTAATTAGCTGCGAATGACCCTTTCAGGCAGTGGGCCTAAGTTGTTCCTCCCTCCCAGGGGATTAATCTCGGGTTAGCTGGCGAGGCAAGACTGGTAATAGTACGTGTTACGTGACTGTAAGCTCTGTTTTCGATAAGGCAGGCAAGCAAACAGCTTTCATTGCTTGTGTAAAGGGTACTTGTTATCTTATCACCTGAAGATAACCAGGAAACCTAGCTATCTGATCACGCACCAGGTAGAACCACAAGCGAATTTACCTACCTTTGTTTTTTTCTAGACATCTTTCAAAATCTTGTCCAAATTAACCATAGTGACCCGTGCCCTCATCAACATTTTCTTTGCGTATAATTAAGCTTATGAAAAAGTGTTACAGAAATTTAAAAGGCGAGTGTCTATGTTGGGAAGATTTCCGACCTCAAATAAACGTTTTAAAGGTATGTTTCTATAATGTTCTGCTTAGATATTAATGAATTATGTATTCTTAATGCAATATTTTCTGTAGTAATTATAAGGAGAGTATTAGGGAAATAATAAGGAAATAGAATCATAACCATATGTCTCGTAGCAAGGTCCACCTCGTCTCATAGATTGGTAACAGCAAGATTTTGTAGTTTGGTAGCTGAGGCTAGGCCTATGCCCTCACACTACTCATCTGGCCTCATCTTAAACACAGTTTCGAATGCATGAGAATACTTTGAGAGGTAAAGTTATCGAATCATCACGCTAAGGAACAAAAAAAGTAGCCTATAAGGATGGTAGCAGCAAGGAAAAGAATAATGGTCATGCAAGCACTAGGCTTATGCATGCTGATTTGACTCCTGTTTTTATTTTGTCCTTTTTCATTCTGTCCCTCCAAATCAGTGAATTAAAATGACTTCCTAACGGCGGTCCTCCTTTAACAACTCTGTCAGTATCGTTCCAAAGCCTTGGAATAGTAAGGAATGACTTTGGCAGCCTTTTCCTCAATGGTTTATTGACAAGACGTTTTCTAACATTTGAAATATATGCAGAAACAATGCAAAACTCTGTTCTTCAGCTCCAGCAGACCTCACAACAATAATTTTTCGGAATATATTGCGCAGTAATGATTATATCACGTTAGTATAGCCTACTGGTACTCATGCCCCCCCGTAGCAGGAACCCCCCCTTGAAGAAAACCAACGTGGTATACCGGTACTCATGCCCCGTCCGAGGATGCCTCGATTCTTACATCGGTATGACCACCATGCGTTTCTCCAAGAGGGAGCCATCTTTAACCATGCCAGAACCGCCCATGCCCAGAGCACCGATCAAGACCCTCCCCCCTCCCTCATAAATACCGACCCAAGCGCCTTGTTTCTCCAGATCTTTCTCAACCACGTGTCCAGAGGATGACCAACGAGATGGTCGAAACATGTCGACGGCGCCACAACCTGAAGTTGAAGAACCTGAATCCAGACGACGAAGAATTCCTAGGATTTCTGATTGAATTTTTCAATAAAAGACTTCCCGCATTCCACACACTGTCCCTTTTCCGATTATGAATATTGGCCAGTTGCTGACCAACATCGCTGAGCCTGAAAAGCGAATTAAAAGGAAAACAGATAAGATCCTGTATTAGATAAATTTGCATAATACAGCCAACCTTTTCAATAAGACCTGTTTAAGAGAGGGTCTATTTCTTGTTATTATTATTATTATTATTATTATTATTATTATTATTATTATTATTATTATTATTATTATTATTACTTGACCCAATTTCACAGGGAAAAATCACCTTACAAAAACAGTCACTGAATACCTACACACTAAACATTCACTAACATTCACTAAACTCTAAAATAAACTTTCACTAAACCCTAAACTAAACATTCACTAATCATTTACTCATAATCATTCATTAGACACTTACTCATTAAACCCTGAACATTCGCTAAACTCTTACTCATTAAACATTAACGATAAAAAAAATTCACAATCGCACTAAGCCCCTTTTCAATTTGTGGGTTACCAGACCTTTCAAGGTGGCTGCAAGGCTTTGCACCGGCGCCCTGGTGGAAGAAGACCACTGAACTACGTAGTGATGGTACGAGATCGCAACTCAAGTTATATTATACCTTCTATGTTCCAAGTGGATATTGTCCAGATCATTCTTGTCATCCCTGGGGTGACAGTAAGGAATCTGGAAATTCCGAAGGTTTCTGAGAATTCCGGAGGCTTTTAGGGCTTCTGGGGGCTTCAAAACAATCTCCAGGCTCTGTAGCCTTTGAAATTCTTGCACAATATTAATGAACAGAGTTTTATGGAGAAGAAATCAGAGACGAAAAGCTTCAAAGATTTCTTTGGGGGAAAGCCCACGTTTTTGGAGATGAATAAGCCTAGGTTCTTGGAGATGAATTCCAGAGGGTTCTGGGGCTTCTGAAGGCTTCAAGACGATCTGCAGGCACTGAAGCCTTTGGAAACGCCCACTGGATTCTCCAGGAATGATTCAGGAGCTGAAGACTGCTTCAAAGGGTCCTGGAGTCGTGAAGACATCCTCAAGAATACCCAGAAGTCTTCTCTCGTCGTCGGGAAATATCTGTATATATCAATAAGATGGAATCCCGTAAGATTACAGAACACGACTCGTTAAAGTAAAGAAACTGCTTATGTGTCAGAAAAAGAACTCTAAGTAATGGTTAACGCGATGTTAAAATGATCTAAAACCTTCAGGATTTTCCTTGAAGACATTTTGGAATCCTCCAGTCTCCATCTCCTGGAAGAAAGAGAGAAATGCCATTTGCACATGCGCCGAACTCCAAAGTCTCCAGGACAAATCTCCGAGGTGCTTCAAATGGTCTGGAAGCCTTCAGAGAGAGCAAGTGTCATATTTGAAAAGCTGGGAAAGAGAAAGGAAAGAGTATGGTGAAGGGAAGGGTCCGACCCAGAGGCTGCTTCGTCGGAGGAAGGCAGGTATCCTGTCAGGCTGGGGAAGCGGGCCTGGAGAGGGCCCAAGCCCCTTAAGGGTGGGCCCCAAAAAAACCCCAAGACTCGCCAGTCTCTTGAGGGCAGCCTTGAAGGGAAGGGTCAGACCCGGAGGCTGCTCCCTTGGAGGAAGGCAGGTATCCTGCCATGCTGGGAAAGCAGGCCTGGAGAGGGCCCAAGAACTTCAAGGATGGGGCCAAAAACCCCCAAGGCTCGCCAGTATCTTGAGGGCAGCCTTGAGGGGAAGGGTCCGACCCAGAGGCTGCTTCCTCGGAGGAAGGCAGGTATCCTGCCATGCTGGGGAGGCAGGCCTGGAGAGGGCCCACAAGCTTCAAGGATGAGGCCCAAAAGCCCCCAAGGCTCGCCAGTTGCTTGAGGGCAGCCTTGAAGGGAAGGGTCCGACCCATGGGTTTTCGGGGTCGTTATCTAGGACTAATATTTCTTGGGGCTCATTATCTTTGTGATATTTACAGTCTTTTGTTTATGTTTTACGTTAATTCCCAATGGGATTGTACTAAACGCGCCGCAAAGGTGGGTACAATATACCGGGTTGAAACCCTTGGCGGTCACTATCTAGGAAAGATTTTAAAGGTATATCTTATGAATCTGGGTAAGTTTGAGAGCCGTACACTAGAAACTGGACATCCGGAACAAACCACGAATATTTAGCGGCTCTACAAGAAATCCCTGTAGCTTACACCTGTTGCTACTCAAGATAACTATAAATTAAGACAATGTTGTACGTGCATGGGCTCTTTTCAGATATCCCACATCCAGATAACAGAACCAAGGACAAACGTATCTTCAGTAAAAGTAAACACACTCACTGTGACGTATGTCGAGTTGGTAAGAAAGAGCAGCTTGCGTCTCGTAATTACTGGTTTTGTATTATCATACTTTTTTCATTATTATCTATCACCAACTTGTCAAAACTCTCTCGATTTGGAAGAGATTATGGAGTTGTGATAAGCTACTGAATACATTTTATTTCCATTTTACGCATCATATATTTACGTTCTCTTGCCAGAATAAATCGTTAGGCATTTTAGCTCGTTGATTAGATCGATGCAGGTGTACAGTTGACGGTTGTGTGTACTAGAACACCTGTAAAACGTCGCCATCATTCTTCATACCCAAGGACTCCTATCAATCATCAGTCAGTCAGCCAGACAAACCACTTTTATTGGTCAGTTATAGTTTCTAGTGTTCGTCGACAACGCATATTTTTCTCTATGCCGTAACTGCTTTAATATTGGCTAACTCCCCCAACAGCTAGACTGAGGTAAAATTTCAAGACTCCTGTTTTATCCAGCAAAACCTATTCTTTAGATTGTGATTACGATTGTGTGAGTAAATGTAAGATATTTCCGTCAAAATACATGAATAAGTTTTATAATTTTTTATATACACACATATATATATATATATATATATATATATATATATATATATATATATATATATATATATATATATATATATATATATATATATATATATATATATATATATATATATATATATTATGGAGACATTACACACACTACACATTACACACACTCACACACACAGTAATTGACGTGGATTGGTATATATCATCTAACTGATTATTGCAAAAACAGTGTTAAGCACATTGCAACCCTATGCTTCTAATGATTAGAGCTGCTTATTGAGACCATCACTTGAAATTTCTGATCATATTGATTGTATACAGTGGTAAGTTACTAAGGAGAAGGTTATTCATAGTGCAATGTCTTTATCATGGGTTTGGTTGATAAGATATTTGTAAAAAAAAAAAAAGGCAAATATTATCAAATAAGCACCCTTCAACTTTCCCAGTCATGGTGAAAGTACTGCAGAGATGATTTATGGTGTAATGTCTTTCATTATTATTATTATTATTATTATTATTATTATTATTATTATTATTATTATTATTTATTATTATTATTATTCAGAAGATGAACCATATTCACAGGGAACAAGCCCACCAAAGGGGCCACTGACTTGAAATTCAAGCTTCCAAAGAATACGGTGTTCATGAGGAAGAAGTACGAGGAAGTAAAGGGAAACACAGAAAGAAGGAATACAACGTTAAAAAAATAAATTAATAAATAGATAAAGAGATAAAAATGTATCAAAATGCAAGAACAGTATTAGGGAAGTAATGCATTGCAGTTTCGCTTGAACTTCTGAAGCTCCAACTGCACGACTTTACTGTTCAACGTACCTGGTTACTCTCGGCAGATAGAGGGGATCAGGGATCAGTTGTGAACGTGAAAGGTCTCTGTTGAAATTCAACTGATGAAAAAGCGACAAATAAGAGACCATCCGTCAATAGTACAAAGTCATAACTGCTACTATTAGGAAACAGAAACCTACCACCACGAACCACTCTGCCTAAAGAGATAAATATCTGGCAGAAGCTGACATCCACAAGATAAGATATTAGTAAACATAAGACAAAAATAATCAAATAAACATCATTTAATTTTAACAAGTCAAGAAAACAATGCTAATTTTTAGTGGCGAGGTTCTTACGAAAGAAAAATAATCGAATAAACGCCATTTAGTTTCTTCCAGATAAGAAGAAAATTGCGAGATTTGAATGGCGAAGTTCTAGCAGACTTTGGAAAGAAGAAGAAGCCCCCATGTAAACAAAAGCCTCGTCCTAATTAGCGCAACTTCTTGTCATCCAGATCGCAACTCAAGGTCTCTGCCCATTATTACTTGACCACCACATCACCGCAACTCGTACGATACCTGTCATGTCATTTATCACTGGCTGCGATAAAGCTTCGCCCGCCTTATCAGATTGCTTTCCAAGAACAGGAGAAGGTGTGTAGACAGATAAGATCGGAAAATAGGCGTAGTTTTCAGCTTGATGTCACAGTGGCGTACCTCAGGGAGTTGGCTCCTGTCCTGCAACCCTGTGAGTTTTCTAAGTTTTTATTTATGTAGTTTTATATAGTCTGTGTAAACATATTTTGGTGCGTTCGAGCTCAGTTATTGTTTGCTTCTGGTTAGATTTTAATTTACAGGCCTGGTTCACGGTAGCCACCTGTAAGCATAGGTTTAAGCTTAATTTCGTCTGGATACGGGTACCCTAAATTAGGCCTGAGCTGGTTTGGTCCAAGGGAACTTTTTCTTTTACCCAATAATTACCCACAATTTTCAACCAGTGAAAACTTCATAAACTGTCATATTAAAGTACCTGGATATGTTTTTTTTCAGACTCAGCCCCTGACTTTGGCTTCTTAATAATTATTACTGTTGTTTAACAGTTCCTACTAGCAAGAATGGTAACCATTAATGATATATTAAAAAGAAACCATAAAACAACAATTTTTTTAATTTGGAACACTAGTCTAGTAAGTAATAGACCTAAGTCTATGCAGTATGGATTCCTAAATTTCACTTTCATCGTGGTTTTTGGCACCGTAGGGGTCCAGGAGGGCCAATGCCCCTGGCCAGGTAAGGACTCGGTGGCCTGGGCTATAGTAGTTTAGGGATAGGTGAGTAATGATGGGATGCATCTAGGCAGTTGGTCTTTTGACAACCTTGTCCCAAATAAATTTTCTTGTGATTACCAATTAGGCTGAGGATGTGGGCCATGTATTTTTCCAACTATTCATCTTGTGGTTTATTTGTATTGTATCATTCCTGTGAGTGCAGTAACTTCATTTTTGGCCCCCTCTCCTACAGACCCTGGTATCCACTGTGATCTATCATTTTTATACATACTGGTAGCTGAAGACCATTGCTAACGGTCAGAAATGTGTAAAACGTGAGATAAGGAGTTGGAAAAATGTATAGTTTATGTATTTGGTGTGAAATTAAAGTATCAGAGTTTTACCTAGGTTGCTGTGTGTATGGAGGCTTCCTAAACAATAGAGTACTGATGCAAAATAAATATTAATGCACAAAATAGGCTGCATCTTCTGAGGTCACTCATAGGCAGGTTTATAGCCTACTTGATCTTTCTGAGGCATTAACCCAGCCAGTGCTGTTTGAAGGTTTCATTAAATTGTGGCACTGTGTTTCAGCTAAGCCTAGCTTAATAAGAAAATATGTTAGTCTCTGTGCTTGGTGATTGAGTTCTAGCTTTTCTAGTTAAGGCTGGGCTAGGCCAAATTGCATCTTATTTTGTCTTAAAGATTGTCGTCAGGGTAGGGTATACAGTAGGTTAGCTAGAGTTGTCTGTTGTGGTTGCAGTTGGTGTGGGAGAGAATGTTAGAGAAGATAGATAAAAATAAGTAGAAGTGGACAGAATCTAATTTCTTTAGATTACATAGTAATTTCATATCGATATTCTCAAATTCTGGCCTATACTATAGGCTATGTACTTGTTTAGATTTTAAAACATGAGTTAGGTGACAAAAGTTGCTAAATGGATTGGTTGATTCAGGGTGTTTTCCTCTCCTATGCTTTTTCTCTTAAAATTTGAAGTATCATAACAGTCCTTCCCCAGTTGTGGCAGTTTTGGAGGGCATCTTCGTCCTGTATAACGTACGGAGTCTACTGTGTTGGCCAGTTTACTGGCCTTGTTTCTGTGAGGACCAAGAACACATTCTGTGAATAGTCAACAGATTGTCAAAATGTACAAGTCATTTTCTGGTGGTTGATACAAGATTCACTACTGGGTGAGGTTTCACCACAACTATCATATAGTAGTAGTAATCTGAGACAAAGCTAAGAGTATGCTGTCAAAACCATAAAACGATTACAGTTGATTTGTCCGTTAAAAATGGTGGCCCGGGTCAGTGTAGCAATTCAAGGTTCTATGCTGGTCACTGTGTTTTTTAGTTCCCTTTTTGTCCAGTCATCCATTTTTCATTAAGCTGGCCCAAGGCCATGGATCAGTTTCATTTTCCTTACGCAACTCGTGTCCTTTCACCACTTTGGGTATTGTAAATCTTGGGGTTTTTGCAGTTTGTATGTAGAATACAAATTTTTCAATTTTTCTTTTGTACCAGTCATGTATGAGAACAAAAAAGTATTAAAAGTATTAATTCTCTTTTTTAAGTCCGATAAAGTATGTTGTACAGTACCTGCAGATATTTAATTATAGGTTATGAGAATGTTTTCTTATTTTCTCCTTACATTTCAGGTTTAAATCCTCTGGCCACTTTATAATCACGCAACAAGTCTGACTTGAGTGTCTTCAAAAACAAAACAGCTAGTGGGTTTGTGACGTCATTTTATTCATCATGAATTGGCTGTGGATTCCAGGTATTGTATTTGAGAGTTACAGCACAAGGTTCCATAGTTAAATGTTAATTTTTATCTTTATATTTTGCTTATAAGGCTACTTAATTAGATTTCATAAAATGGGATAGTATTGTTTATGTATAAGTGTACTCAGAATGTCAACCACATGATTTGATAACCTTTCCCACATCTCGATTGTCTTCTTATCTCATTTTTTGGAATGCATATGCTGAGCACATTTTATCTTTCTCCTAGAATAGTTTTCAGTAGTCTGTATCCATGAGTTTATTGTCCTCATTTCTGTCACATTTACCATTTAAATGTGGACCATTATGTCAGTTTGTCTCACCTCCTTTTCACTCCATCAACATTTGTGTTTTTCTACTGAACTACCAGTTCACTTTGAGCCAGATCCTTTATTTCTAACCCGAGTGGAATGTTTGCTGGCATTAGCTATTCACAAGCCATGGAAGAGAGAGGCATTTCTTTTGCCTTTTCTAAATTCTTGCACACCCTTACTAATGGACTCAGACCTTCCGTTTGTGCAGTCTTGGCATTGGCTAATTGATCATTAACTCATTTGGGTTTTCATAACTCCTTGGCTAGTTGTGTCCATATGTCAGAAGGCCCAATAAGGCAAAGTAATTTAATGAAATGCACAAACATCTCATGCAAGGGCAGGTCCAGGAAGAATACTAACAAAAAGAAAACTAGGAGACGTGGCTATGGCTGGGACGTCTGTTTCCATGTTACGATAGAAGCCACCAGATAAGGGATACTTTGCTGGACAGAAATTTGCTATGCCTAGTTTTGTGTGTGACAGTGAACTGCTTCATGGCCAAGGTGCAGTTTAGAAATACGGTAAAGTTGGACTTATCATGGAATAACAATTGATGAGGACTCCTTAAGAAATTATCACAAATTCAGCATGAAATTCATTTTTAATTTGCCAGGTTACCATTACAAATTGAACAAATGCTTTTGGGAGTAGTAGAAAAGCATGATGTCCCGATATTTAGGGGACAATCGAGCAATTACCGTTTTGGGAGATCAGTGGGATGTACTCTTTTGTTTCCTCGTGGACAGGAGCCCTGAATGCCATTAGGAGGAGAATCATTTTAGTTTTTCAAGACTCGCACAAGTGGCTTGGCTGTTGAGATAGTGCAGCCTCTTTGGTTAGGAGACTACATTTCCTGAAGTGTCACAATCAGACAAGCAGAATCATTCTAGTACATCAACTCGACTCCTCTGATTTTAGTTTCTCTATTAGTAAATAGTGACAAAATTTGGTGAACTGAAGGAAAAAGTTGCAGGTTCCAAATCTATGCTGTCGCAGATGATCTGGGCTGGCTATGTATGGCAGTCATGCTGTATTGTGTATCTCTGATTATAAAATAGTGAAAATTACCTCTCTGATTATAAAATAGTGCAAAGTACCCCAAACACTACACTCTCTCCATGGCAAGAAGACTTGGTACCTGCAACTCAAGTGACTTCAGATAATGAGGGTAATTGGAATTATTTGTTTGTACTGTAATAGCATTCTTGCCAATATCACATAAGACTGGGGAATTCCTGAGTAGAGGTAAGCTGGTGGTGTTTCTAAAACTGGAAGAATTGTGGGAGAAGCAGTTTCTGTATTTTGAGATGTATCTGCTGTTGTTTCCCAGCATTTGTGCAACTAATAAGTAGCCAAAATGATTTCATAAATATAACAGTCTCTTAGTACTGTAATAGGGTCTGATATTATAGTTTTCACGCTTTGCTTACACCTTGCTCTTGCGGTAGATAAAATTTTGAATTATCGTACAATATGCTGTGTTCAGTCTCTGAGCAAAGTGCTGGAATTATTACCATAAGGTAAAAGAAAATACTGGAGAACATAGTGTGGGCTTAACAGAGGATTTGCAAACTGACCACAAAAAAAAAAGGTGTTTACAGTTTATTTAAAGTTAGAATTTCTGTACTATAAAGAGATATATGAGTAGCACAATTGTCATGATCTATGCAGATGTCGAACAGCAAGTAATAAGGAAACTATAGATAAAAAACTTGTTAAAGAGTGCATTTGATTTTTTGCGTTCCATCTGTTCTTTTTGGTCTCTTACCAAGTAGCTGTCTAACTTGTTTAACTCTGTCACATTCCAGTTTTCAGTGCTCATTCAAGAGCAAATCACTGGGTGAGATAGTCTAATAATCTCTCTTGTTCACAGACTTTTCAGCATCCATTTTCATTATGCCTTCTTTGTTCACTTCCAAATAACATCCACTCCATGCCTTGTTGCCTGGACCAATTCAGATGTCTTGCCAGATCCAAGTGTGCTCTTAGTAAATACTGTTTGTTAACCAGAGAGGTTTGGTAATGAGGGCCAAGATTTGACAGTAGGTGTAAGGTGGTTGTACTTACACATTGTAGATTAGAGGAAGTGATCACAAAACATGTATGCTTTGAGACTTATACACTATTGGAAGCCAGCCAAGATGCTCACAAACTGGAACATAAATTTAGTGAGATTTCGCTACTCAGTACCTGGAGAATAGCCAACTTATCTCATCTAATTCTCTGTATTAAAAGCCATTTTTTTCACTGAACATTGTCATTATTTTGATGTAGAACCACTAGGAAAAGAAAAAAGATTAAGACCTAAGCAGTGAAATGATCCAACACTTTATTCAGGCCAGACTAAGAAACATTGACTCGTCATGCTGAGTGTGACTCGCTGTTAAGTCTACAAAGAGCTTGGTTCATGGCACACTTTTTCCATTCACTTGTTTTCTGTTGCCAGATTACAGTAAAGGAAAAAGCCATGAGATGAGATAGATATGAGAACTGAGGTAGTACAGTAACCCCCCGTATTTACGTTCTCACGATTCGCGGACTCACGCATTCATGGGTTTCTCTGCGAAACGTATCTACCCATTATTCATGGAAAATTCGCCCATTCATGGTATTTTTCACCGAGAAATATTCACTAATTATTGTATTTTCATATAATTTTCATGAATGAATGCACTTTTTGTGATAAAACTATTAAAATACTCAGGTTTAAGCATTTTTACAGGGTTTTTCTTGTGTTTAAACTATCAAAATGGGCAGTTCTAAGTGTTTTTAGAGGGGTTTTAAGTATTTGCTGATTTTAGCAGAGTAAACAAGTACGACCATTGAAAGCTTGTTCTCTGTCTGGTCAGATGTCCTTGACCACTGAGTCTCAGTGTTGTGCATGGTTTTACAGGAGTGTACACTGTTTACAGTATGTTCATTAAACAGTTCATCCCACCAGACCTAAACATAAATTAAATGCCTTTCCCTCATAAAAAATCTGATCAGTTTTACAGTACTCCTAAAAATATTCTTACATTGCAGGAGATAATGTTTCTAATTTTTATTCCTTATTCAACAGCTGTGGTCTTGGTGTCATTGTTTGTTGTTGTTCTGTGCTGGTTGTTTTTCAAGGACTACACATGCTGCCCCTGTCGTCGAAAGAGGTATTTATTTTTTCATGTTTTGTAAGTCAAGGTTATTGACCTTGCCTGGAAATTGTCATTTAGAATCATTTTTGATGTCGCTTCTTTCTAAAAGCAAATGACATGAGAGGTTTTTGTGATAGTTGTAGGATGTGTCTGTACAACTTGGTAATTTACAGGAATTTTTTATAAGCTTGTAACAGATTAAATACTGATTTCGACTATGGCACAGTGTATATATACACTTAGAAACCAGTGCAACTAAAGAAGTAAAAAGGTAATGGTGAATATCAAATATTGAAGAAATCAGTTTTTTTTACTGACAGCCAACTGCCAATGCTGATATTAAGTTACCAGATGAAACTAGCAAACAACAACTCACTAATCAGCACTGAGAGTAAATTAGTAGCTTTTAATCATATATAAATATTTATAAAATTTTCTTATAGGTTGTTTTGAATAAATATTCTTTTTAGCAATATTCTTTGCTCGGTGCAAAAAGTAGCTCATATTCTCTGTTGACTCTTCTAGCATGAAAATATGGGTTGTGCCAATGAGTCTACTTAGCCAAGCTCCAGTATTTATAATCTTTCAAAAGGGTATCTCATGTAGTGTTTGATCCTATGAATATAGGGTGAAAAACAGGTCTCTCAATGTCAAGTACAGTGTTACACAAAAATATACGATAATTTTGAACAACAGAGCATTTACACATACGATCAGAAACCATGTATACCTGCGTCATTTACATGTGATGGCAAACTCTGTAGACCTGTGTAGTTTGTTTAGAGGAAAATAAGGAAGTGTAAAGGGAAGGAGGAATAAAGCAAGAATATGACTTGTATCACAGAGTTATGCAAAAATAAATATTCGTGTAAGGACTTATATTTTTCCTGTTTTCACAAAAGATAGTCAAGTGTAAAGTAACTTAACAAAATGTCGTGACGGAAGTATATTAGTGATATTGTGTGGTTAAAATAGCAAAAAATTAATTTAATGCTCTAATACTAATTGTTTCTCTCTCTCCCCCCCCCCATTCAAGAAGTCAAGAACCAGTTCTTCCAACACATCACACATCTAGTTTTTTGCCTCCTGACGAGTACCAACCCTCTGCACCCCCCCAGTGTCCCATCACCCCGAGAGGTAGCCCCCATCTTCAGCTCACTCACGCGGATCTTCCTGTTAGGCAAGTATTCAGGCTAGAGCAAGGCATTCCCACAGTAGACCTCCACTGCATGACAGTGAGAGAGGCTACGCAGATTGTCAATGCTTTCCTTGCCCAGAACAGAGGTCGACACCATCGTGTCAGAATCGTCACTGGCAGGGGCCTTCACAGTGAAAATGGCGTGCCTAAAGTCAAGCCGGCCGTATTACAGCTTTTGGAAAACCAGAATTTGAAGTTCTGTCAGGTTCACAATGGAGGTTGCCTTGAAGTTGTCCTTCCAAAATCTGCTTTGTACTAAGCATGTGTTATAGGTCTAGTATTTGACGGCATTTCCCTTTGTTCATATTTGGGGATTACATTCAGGTAACCTGATGTAGAGAAGAGAAGCTCTGTTGTTGTTGTAAAGTCCTCTGGAGAAATTGCCATGTTGTTGAAACTCCTTAGGCTGTACATGGTCTCCTGCAATATCGTTTTAAATGTTTGCATGTTTGTCAAATTATGTGTCAGGTACATTTCTGTGCCCAGTTATGAAATTTGACTTAAAGAACATATGATCTAAATTGCAGGTGTGATTTGATACAGGTTCTTAGGAGTCCCTTCTTGTAATGAAACCTTCTTCTCACGAAGAAAGTGTTGATAAAAATATAAGCAAGAATAAGATGAAAAAGATCTTGTTCAGTATACAGTAAAGTACAAGCAGGAGGTCTTTGCATTTTCAGACTGATCGATTCTGGGTATCTATCCAGGGTAAAGATGTTCTCAATTGTCTGTGAACTTGCATTTACCCTGAGCAAAGAATGTTTAGGTCCAGACTTCTTGTGGATTAACTAACATGGACATGGCCAATATTCGTCATCTCTTCTCCTCTTCAAAGTTTTTGATTGTTCTTAGGTGCTTGTAAGTACTGTACAGTCAATCCCCGCTTGGATTCGCAGCTTCAACTATTCGCAGATTTTTGTGTGGAACGTATATCCACATTATTCGCGGAAAATTCGCCTATTTGTTGAATTTGTCATGGAGAAATATTCACTAATTATTGTATTTTCATATTATTTGTGTGATTAAATGCATTTTTCATGATAAAACTAATAAAATTGGCAGGTATAAGCATTTTTAGAGGGAGGATTTGGGTGTTTGAACTGTCAAAATAGGCATTTATAAGCATTTTTAGAGAATAGGCATTTATAAGCATTTTTAGAGGGGTTTCGGGTATTCATGGATTTTAGCTAATCGCGGCGGGGGCTGTGGTCCCTATCCCCCGTGAATCCCAGGAGTTGACTGTACGTATTATGTATTGCATGTTCTTTCTGTAACCCTCATGACAGTTCATTGGAATTATAAAAAAAAGAATTGTTTACAAATCACCAAGGAATGTGGGGATTTGCAAAACCTCTCATAAGAGATCTGTGTCTGGGTAACTTCTGTTCCCAGGTGATGTGCCATCAGACCCATATACTGAGTGCCACAATTTATTCCTGCCATATATGTCGTGGTGAAACGTACAGAATACTTTGAAGCTGATATTTTTAGAAAATTTCTCTTGATGTGATATTCAGAGGTATTTTTTTTTTGTCATGAATAATATTTTATTTGTGGCAGTCTGTAGAACTTTTTTCAGAGTAAAATAGTCAAGTTCCCAGCATCTAGTGGGAGTTGAATCTCGATTTGACAGTTTTTTGCCAAGATAAGAGATATAAGAGATATTATTTTCCTACTGTTTTTACTCATAGGAATGACACAATTCAGAAGTGCCTCGATAGTTCGGGTGAAACTGTTATTTCTGATGATCAAAGTTTAATAGTGCAAAGGGTGATGCAGACATTTGTCGTATGTATAGCCATTTTATTGCCAGTAATATAAGTTCTTATGTAAAGGCTTAGTAATAATGGAAATAATCATGTATATCACAAGATATTTTTTACTTGTTACAGTCATTTATTTTACAGCTTACAAAGATTAGTAATGTAGGTAGAATTTTTAAAGATTTTATATACAGAATATAACTTTATCTATAAACTATAATAGTAGAGTGTACTAGTGCTAGCCACTGGATAGATATTGAGGGGAGTAGGAAAGAGTCTGGATATACTCTTGTACTGTACGTGTACAGTATACAATATGTAATATGGTAGATCTTTATACATTTACAAATATATTTGAATATATATATATATTTTTATATTTCGAGGAAGCGTGTGCATCTGGAAATACAGTATCCGTAAAATTACTAACAGTGAGTTTATCAGGCCTAGAATTTCTTACGTTCAAGTGTATGTATTTTTTCATTCTATGCCATTCATTTACAGAGCTACAACTCTCCAAAGCGTTGAGGTTAGTAGCTTGTAGGGCTAGTCAGGGTAGGGATCCGATCTTCTGCTATTTGTGCAGAGGAATACTAACTGTGTCTAGTTATTTTCTGTTACTTTGTGTAGGAAACGGATGCATCCCTTTGTTTAACACTTTAACAAGAAGAAGTTACCTTAAAATCTTCTTTCGTAAGCTTGCTCAAGTGAAAAGCTTCTTTACCCATGGATTGGTAAAAAGTTCATTCTCCAGTGAAGTTATATTTGTATCATCCTTAAAGTTTCTGGATGGGCATCAAAGAGTATTCAAGATAATTTAAATATGATTGTATCATCTCAGTGTTTGGTTCCAGTACCTTATAATGCTGAATTATGCCATGCAGTGCATGCAGCTTGCTTCAGATTTGGAGTTTAGTCAAGTTAGAGCCATTAAGGATTGTGGGAAAATTTATTTATTCCTTATTTTCATAAATTAATCATACCCTTTTATATCCAACAGTGTTGATTATTCCCTGGCAATGAGGAGGAAATGCTAAATGGCATTTCTGCAAAATGAGGCTCATATTTGATACATGCTTTCTAAATATCATTAGACATTGATGTAGGCAGCCTGAAATTGAAGGAAATGCTATGTGGGGCACTAGTGGTCGTGGCTGGAAAGGTCAGCTGCCTTTGTAGGAATCCATCCATCTGCTTGTCATGGATCATCTGTATTCCATCCTTGTTTTGTCTTTGCTTACGGAGCCCTCTGGTTAATGGCAGATATTTCTCCTGGGTTTTTTCTCTGTAGAATAAGTAGGAAAGAGTTTTAGAGACACTGTGCCGTTGATTGGCGAACGAACACTCTTTTTGTATGCGGGTTTTTTCTGTCTTGTTTCCTGAATTTTCAAAATGGTGTACACAAATTCTTCTCTCTTATTTTATTTGGTTTTTGGTCAGTAGGAAACTGCACACACTTTGACTTATCTTTTTTGTATAGGGCTGTTGCATTGCTCTTTACACCTTGATAGGGCCCACTGATCTGCTGTTGTTGCAGGAGCTGGAGAAATTAAATGCCTTTCTGTCTCCCTTCTTCTGTACATCACAGTAGTGTGACTGACCACTGCCAGGCTGTGTAGGAAATCATTCAGTTGGGTGCAAATTGAAAACTATTGAAGATGGCATTTCTCTGTCTTCATATCAGCAAGTGGATAAAATAATTTATATATACTTTACCTTGTCTTCCGTACTTTTTAATTTCCATTTTCTGTACTCGGGTATTTTCTCTCTTTGGGCCCTTGGATACAACCTACTTTTCCAGGTAGGCTTGTAGCTTGGCATGCAGCAGTAGTGTAATATTAATAATAATGATATACTTCGTTTTATGGAAGTAATTAGAATACTCTTATCTACATTTCTCATTAATTTTTGTAGTCTGCCCATTGTTTAATCACAGTATGTCGCTGGTCTATTTTTGTTCAACACTGAGACATCTCATCGCATCTACTTAAGACAGCTGTGCCAAGTATGTGATTGCAACTTAGATTTCTTCACGTTGTACAGTACAGTATATGGTTTTCTGCACAGTGCCACATCGCCCTGTTCTCTTACAATTCAGATCTTTTAGTACTTTTTGGTTTGAATGCTGATCAGAGTATATGATGTGGTGTTTATGAAAATGGGGCTCTTTCAAAGTTATCAGCAGAGACTAAGAGACTCCCAGACTCTTTGTCAGACATGATCTGAGTGTCTTTTCCAGTGGGTATGATAACGTTGACAGTGTAGTCATGGTGAAAATCACAGGAAATACGGATTTCAAGAAAATCTGGCCTTCTCATCTCAGATGACCTCCTCCCCTGCTAGTATCAGGGTAGATCCTGGTTTTATTAAAAGAAAATAACGGTGTTAAATGCAGCTTCCTTTTATGGCAACACCAAATCACTACTTTTCGGGAATTTCTCGTTCTTTTCCAGGTCAGTTGTCACCGTGAGGAAAACAAAAACGAGCAAAAATGTAGCCTGTATATACCCTGGTCTGTGTATGTCACAGTTAGGGCAAAACGGCTAATTCCAGATATACGGCTTTAGTGAAACCAAAGCTGTTCCGTGTACTTCCTTCAGACTATTTAAAGGTTTCATGCCATTTTGTGGCACCCAAAATGGTACCATGGTGTAGTGCACCATACATTATTCTGTTGTTGGTTGTTACTGCCTTTTCACAACTCCTGGAAGGTTTCACAAGTACCTGTAGAGGCACATTTGTAAGCCCTTGGAATGTTCAAGGCATAAATTTTTATTTCTGGATATCTTCAGACCCGTAGCCAATAAGGTATTGTATTCCAGACGTCTAAAGATGATTAAGTGTTCAATTCATTATGGAATAACAGGCGTAGCTTGTGGATCTTTCTAGTGTCATGATGGAACTATCAAAAATAGCTCCTTGATTGTTTGCACTTGCCATCTTCTTTCCACCTCCCGACACCGTGCCTCATTTGTCACAGTGACTGAGTTTCTTTACAGTTTAGACCAGGTTTGAAACTTCCTGAGGAAAGTTTAATTGTGGCAGACCTGTCATGTTATTGTGAGTTCCCTTTTCAGCAATCACTTTTATTAGTAAACCCATGGCAGTCACTTCAGTTGAAGGTAGCCTGATTCTCTCCCTGCTGATGCAGTGTATGCGAAACAAGGTACAGTACAGGACCCATGTGTCTTTTAAATGTAACATTACACTATAGATAACATGCTTGATGCTGAGATCTTTAGAAAGAAAGTTGGTTTGGTCTTGTGAGTTGTACTGAATTATTTTATTGTTATTGTTTTTGTTACTTTTTCCAAAGAAAACGCCTTTGGATCACATGTCCCTGGAGACTTTTTTTTTGTTTATTGGTAGTCTTAAGTCATTCTATGGTAACGTTTTGAACATTCTGTCTTGTATGCATCAATATGTAGCAGTTCTATAGCCTTTGTAAGTTATGTATTTATCAATATGTAGCAGTTCTATAGTCTTTGTAAATTATGTTAGTCTTCAGTTTAAGAAGTTGTCTTGCATTTGGTTTTATTTTTGTTTTGCTGTTTATTTTGTAACCTTTTTCATGTTGGTGTTATTAGTTTTTTATGGTGTACAAGGGATCTGGCTGAAAAACTGGTGTCAGCTAATTGCACTAAATATTTTGCAATCTAACCTGAAGTTTATTAACTACAATATTGTTCAGTTTATTGTGAAGGATTGTGGCATTTTTTTTTACCCATTGACCCTGTTTCAAAGGTAAATTTTAATGCTACACTGAATTAATTTTTTAATGTGTAGCCTTGGGCATTAAGTAAATGGAAAGCATGTGTTGGAGGGAAGCACAAATATTATAATGTTCTGAAATTTATAATTGCTAGGTTTATGGGTGTTAACCTTTGTGATGACTGGTTAGTTAGTCATAAATGATTTGTTAAACCAGACCCCTGAGCTCTTGTAGGGTTCTTCTTGGGCTGGAATGTGATGACTGGTTCCATCCTGCCTTTATGTTTTGTCAGAAGCTGTGTTTGTAATTGTAAATAATAAGGGTGCATCAACTTTCAAAGGCTTGAAAAATATTAAGGGGTATTGTTGGCTTAGTATTTGAGAGCATAACAAAAGTCATGTGTGAATGACTGACCAAACTTTTCAAGAATATAAATGTTCCTTAAGAGTTTGAAGCTATTGTGATCTCTGGTAAATGTGAAAATTTGATGTTTTTATGAGTGTAAAGTTTTGTGTTATATCAAATTTTTTACTTTTATGAGTGTAAAGGTTTGTGTTACGTCAATTTTTTTACTTTTTAAGTGAGTGTCAAAGAGTTTTAACCTGTGTGTGGGTTGGACATAAAATGATTTTCTCACAGGGCTTAGCATATGACCTTGAAATATGCTGGGTCTTGGGCCTGACATATTATTGTGCACTTGTCTTTCGTTTTTTTTTTTATTGTCTGCCAACACACTGACATTGACATAACTACAGTATTGCAATATTCACCATATGCTTATGCAGTAGTCTTTCAGTGTACAGTTTTGCATACATACACTGTACCTCTGTAACTGTGGTGAACAGTACTATATCAGTAATGGGGTTTCAGTCTGCAGTTTCCATTACACTGAAGGGATTGTTAAAGCATTCCTTTGTCCATAGCTGCGATGATTTCTGCCTGTTGCATTTCATCCACTCACCCTTGGTCTCCTTGCACTTCACCCCCGTAGGTGGTATATTCAATTCAATTCAATCCTTTTTTTGTGAACAGATCCTTTGGGTGAACCCTAAGAGAGCATAGAAATGACTTGGTCTCTGAATCTACTGCACAGTAAAGAAATTGTTTTAGTGTTCCTGTTTTCAGTCCTTGCAACAAAAATTTTGAGGTGAAGTTTTCTCTCTCATCAACAGGAATCTTGCTCATTTTGTGTGCTGTGCTGAAATTAGAATTATTTCTCTCTGAGAGATTTGTAAGTGTATGTCTATCTTTTGCCTCCTTCCTACACTTTGTCAGACATTCGCTCATCGTGGGTAACAAGCTTGGATTCTGTTCTACTGTTTTAGCAATCGGGTCAACAGATTTGATGGTCATTTACTCATTGCCATTTACTTTGTATCCATGGCTAACTGGTTCGTTTGGAACACACCCTCCATTTGTGTGTCCACAATAACTATGTTGTCTTTCATTTTATTATAGACACCACCCTACTTATGAACATTCAACTTACAAACATTCAGAGATACAAACAAACAGGATCGCAAATTAAAATTGTGCTCAGAGCGCTCCCCTTTGCCACCCCGTAAGTTCAGATTTTGTTTTGTGCACCTGTTCTGTACATATAGTACTGAATGTACAGTGTATTGTCTTTTAGGATCAAAAATGTACTGCGCTGTATTGATTTTATAACATACTGTACATAAGTAGCATGAAGAGCACAGTAAGCAACTTACAAACAATTCAACATTCAGACGGCCATCCAGAATGTAACTCATTTGTAAGTAGGGTGGTGTCTGTAGTACTCTGCCAATACAGATACACAGAAACTCTTCAAATTTTTCAAAACTTGCTGATCTTGTTTAGCCCTAGAGTTCGATACACACAATGCAATCGTATTATATATTTTGTTTACGTATCGCCAAATCCAAGTCCTTCAAAAGAAGGCATCGTGCTTACCCCATATAATAATGGGAAAAAAATGCACGTTAAAAACGAAGAAGACTATTCCTCAGAATCAATAATAATTATTATTATTATGATGGGTATATGCAAATAATTCCCTCTTGAATGTGAAATAAAAATGGAACTGAGTTGAAGAAGTTTGACGATTCGGTGTAAAAAAAGACGTGAGGGAATGGACAAAAAAGTATGGGGTGCTATGTGAGGCAGATGAAGCCAAAGGGGTGCTTCGATAAACGTGTATCGCTTTCTGTGGTGTGTCACGTGACCCTTGTATGTCATCAAGAGACGCTCGCATCCCTCTGTCCGCACTTCCTACGCAGTTTCTGGTGCTGTAACTGACAAGAGTCTCATTGGATGCAGTTAAGTTCTCGCTAGATACAGATATCCCGAGATCCGTTTCCGTAGCTGTAGGAGTAGACTCGTTCTACAGATCTCTGTGCAGTGGTGAGGTTGCTTATCCCAAAATTTATCAGACTTGAGCTTCATCAATTTACATCATTAATATTTTTTTGCAGAACTTCCATCTGATATTTTGTATAGATGGGGGTCTTCCTAATATTTGGTAACGCCTTTTCATTTCCAGCCTTGTTCTATTTGTTAACCTGCAAAGTTGACAGTGCCCCATTATTTATCTTTACTGTGTCTATATCAGTATCCTCATAGCCTCCAGTACCATGCATGTAATGTAATGTTTTTGTTCTTTGTAAAAAAAAAAAAATTTGCAGCAGTTTAACCCAGCACATGCTTGAGCACTTCCTGCCTTTTACTAGTGTCCTGGAATGTTTTAATTACCCCATGTAAGTAGCTCATCAGGTTCCATGGAGATTGCAGTAGAGTCTTCTCAGTTGGATAAAGTTTTGTACCTTTGTAGAAATGCAACTAACATTTCCTGTAATCATTTTATGTCGAGACATGGCATTTAGGAGAGTGATGGTGTAGATGAACAGCACTAAATGTAACAATACACGCGCATGTTGCTGCTGAAACTATTGCTAAATATCATATTGGCTGTAACCTTAACTTTAATGATCACATTTGTAATGCTTTGTATCTTGGTAAAGTTCTCCTATGGAATTGTATGAACGAGATTTTACCTGAGAAATCAGGAGTGCTGTAGAGGCTAAATATTTCATATTTTCATGTTATTTTTCAGTGACAGAGAACCTCTTCTTCCAAGTGGAGATGATGATTCTATATTTACCATTAGTGACTCTGTACCTGCTCCAGTACACCTACCTCAACAACATTATTCTAAACCTTTCACACGTCAGCAACCTCAGCAATATCCTCAGCGTGTTCCAAGGCCACTTCCTCGTAGGACTTATAGCCGGGAACCAGAGCTCTCTCTGAGAGCTGAGGCACGAAATGCTTTAAAGGCTTCATCACAGCATGTCCCTGCACTGCCGTCAGAAAACCTTTCCACAGCGGAACCAAAATTTCTTCCTGAAGCTAAAGCACAAGACACTTCTAAGACCCCTTCACATATCTTTAACCTACCTTCAGAAAACATTTCCACTACAGAACCAGAATTTATTACTGATGCCAGAAAACAAAAGACTTTTAAGACCCCTTCACACCCCCCCGTTTTACCTTCAAAAACATTTTTAACAGAATCACAGCGAAAACAGAACATCACAACATGCCACCTTCAATAAAAACTAAAAGCAAAAAAAAACCTTCAAGACCCCATCACATTTCCATGCACTGCCTTCAAAAAACATTTCCTCAACAGAACCACAGCTTCCTAAAACTAAAAAGCAAAAAACCTTCAAGGATTCATTACTGTCTTCAAAAAACATTTCCACAACAGAACCACAACTTCCTAAAGCCAAAAAGCAAAAACCTTCAAGGCTTCATCACAGCATGACCCTGAGCTGCCTTCACAACAAATTTTCAAAACTCAGCCACTGCATGTTTCCAATCTTCCAAAGCCTACAGTGCATTATGAATCTGAGAGTGGGACTTTTAATAAGAATGCCTCCCGGTATAGTCTTGTAAGCCCTGGAGAAAGTCCACGTCTTTACCTTAAGTTTGGCGACTTGCGCTTTAGAAATGTTGTCAAACTTGATGAGGATGGCTTTGTCACACTAGACCTTCATAATATGACTGTGCGCGAAGCAGAGCAGATGGTCTGCGACTTTATCGAAGACTTTACAGACAAGGAACACAAAGTGCGAATCATCACGGGACGGGGTGTTCGAAGTAAGGGCGGCATCCCGAAAATTAAGCCTGCCGTAAAAGACCTCCTGGAAAGTGAAGGTTTAAAGTTTTGCGAGACTCATGGTGGAGGTTGTCTTGAAGTGTGTCTCCCTTGACTCTTGGTGCTTCTTGGATAAGGTGCGTTTCAGTATTTAATGCTCTGAATGTAAATAAGAACGCTTTTGATGTAAATGTCGTTCTGTTTTCTCTTTCTGTGGCGCCGTTTTTAAGAAAATGGAGGAAGCTTGACAAGAGCAGTGTAGTTGGAAAGGATAAGGATAATTTTATTTTTTGAATTTAGTTTGTGTTTGCAATTGCTTTCATTTTTCATATATTTCTTTTGTGCAAGTCACACAATTGCTCTGAAAAACAGTTGGAACAGATAGCCACTGAAATGGAAGAATTTTTTTCAGGAACATTATAAAGTAAATTTCTCTCTCAGTAATAGTTCATATTCATCACATTGCTCCACTAGGACTCCGAGACTTATCTCTTTCTTACACACAAGTATCAAGTGGCTTAGTTTTTCTGTGTTGAGTTTTAAAAGGTGTCCTAGTATTCTGTTCTCCACTGTCATTGTTTTGGTAAAGTGCCTTCTGGTACCCTTCTTACTCTTAGGTAAACTTAAAAAAAGCTTATTTTGGTTTATCTCCCTTTTTGTAAAGTTGTCTTTGCGATATTTACTTACAGCGTGTTTGTATTGACGAAGATGTTGTCTAATTCTGGTGTTTGTACAGACTACAGTACAAACTCCTTGTTCTTATGTGCCTTGTAAAGAGCAGTCAGGTGTCACTAGTTAGTGGATGAAACTTCCCACCTGCTACTGGAGTCCCCAATTCCACCTGTCAAAGTACTGTCATTCCTCCGTTTGGTTTTTGAAGAGGAATAACTGTGGGATTTCTCTTCTGACTACATTCTGTTTTCACCATCATCTTTTTATTGGAACTGACTCCAAATCAGTTCCAGTGGCAATGAGAATGGTACTGAAGGGTTAGGCGTGGTGTAACCGAGTGTTGTACACCTACCAGTTACCAGTTATCTTTAGATTTTTATAAAGTGGTTGTATTGTTGACTTTTGTGTGTACAGTGTTTTTTATTTTCCCTTATGTCTCCCTCTTTTCCTTGGTTACCATCATCTCTTGATAGTTCTCTGGATTTGACATCCTCAACCAGAAAATTTCATGACATCGGGCTGGAAGTAGCTAGCATGAAGATTGGTGACGTAAAGTGGGGAGTGTGTGTTAGATCACTGAGATTTTGCAGCAGGTTCCTTGTGGGACTAGAAGTGACTATGGAAATCAGGTGTCAACCTGAACTTTGTCATCAACTCTTGTTGCTAATCGCTTTCTCTCATAGTGCTGACAGGGTAGGGTCCCAGTGCTGGAACTATGTCCCTAAATTTCATACATTAACTACTCTCAGACTCGTACACTGAATACTGTTGGGGGGGCGAAATTAAATTTTGGATGAATATTGCTAAAAGAACAAAAAAAGTACAAGACTAGTCTTGTGCAGCATGTGAACACAGAAAATTTAACCGGGAGAAGTGGTTCTATCACTACGTAAGTTATACTTCGTGCTTGATGACCGTGCTAAAATATCCAGTCAGATTGCTCTGACTGTGGTGAGACAGTCTTGCATGCATTGTTATTTCTCCTTAATTGGCGAATGTACTTGTACCTACTTGTGGATTGATATTAATCTGGTCTTCTTGAAACATGTCCAACCTTCTTGTATTAACCTTGTGATAAGTTCAAACTTGGTGCAACTGCTTTTTATTTATTTATTTGTTTTTCTGAACATGGTAACATGAATTTCATTTTGTAACGTGTTGTTTTCATATTCCTTGCTTTTATCCATTATGTCTCTGTTATAGTTTATTTTATATATTGTGTTTCTTCTTCCTTACTGAGCTGCTTGTAGACATTCTTGCTCTTCCAACTAAGATTGCAGCTTGGCTGATAATAACGATAATGATATTAACATGTAGTATATATTATTAATTATGCATGTCTTGGAACAAAGTCTTGCTTGCGATTAATGCCTTCCCTGTAGCTAACCTTAGTTTTTTTTTTTTTTTATATCTCCCTTTGTAGCGACTGATTGTGAATCATTTCTCGAATGCATATAATATTGTCTCACTGTTCCTTACTACCTTTCAGAGCTCAGGGTTCTGTTCTTCCAACAGCTTGTGATGCGAATGCCTTTTCATTTAGCGCTTCGTTGCCACCGACACAGGTCACGTCAAAGTTATCGTCCAAGCCACACAGTATACAACAAACAATCCGTTTTTCATCTGAAGGAGCTGAAAAGGCAACACCAGAGGGCCAGTTTCAGGGAGAAACAAAAATTTATGTGCCTCCTTCAAAAGCAGCAGTACCAAAACAACAGCCCCTGTATACACCACAGGACGATACCCTGACCCGACGTATTACTCGAAAACCACCAATTGGCAAAGCCCGTAAATCAGCTTCTCAATATTATCCCAAAAGTGCCGGGGGTAGTCTCCACTTGCATCTCAAGCATGCTGACAATCTTTCGTTGAGGAAAGTGTTTACATATGAGGGAGGAAACATACCTACTCTAGATCTCCATAAGATGACCGTGAAAGAGGCTGTTCCATTAGTCACTGGTTTCATTGACTCCTGTAGGTACGAAGAACCTAAAATCAGGATCATTACGGGACGAGGAGTTCACAGTAAAGATGGTATCCCTCGACTGAAGCCTGCCATAATTAGAATTATAGAGCGCTATGGTTTGGAGTACCGGGAAATTTACAGTGGAGGCTGTCTGGAGATAAGCTTTGACTAGAAAAATTTGTTAGGATATATTGTATATTGTACAGTACAGTTAAGCACTTTATGAGGAGTTGTCACAAACTGCCTCTGTAGAACTGTGACAGAAGTTATTTTTGTGAAGGCAGAAATTTTAAGGGCCTCTCCGATGAGGTTTTTAGCCCTAAGGTTGGTTCTATCAAAGGCATTTAGCATTCTCATCTTTTTAAGATGTTGGGCTCTTTTCAAAACACTGACTAGTCTTTCGCCTGACTCACAACGAAAATTGCAGTTATATGGAATAACTTTCTCTCTGCTATAAATTGTTGATTGCTGCATGCAAACTTTTGGTCGATTTTAATTTGGTATTGGACTGAATGGTTTTTGATTTTGTAGTTTTTATTTCAGTGAAACCCAAAAAAACTTGATTCTTACCTGCTGGAACAGAAGAAGCTTCCAGTGAAAAGTAACAGTTACTGGATATGTTTGTAAAAAATTTTCTCGGCCAAATGCTATTTTACTAAGTGCAGGGACACAATTACGGTATTCCAGTGGAATAAAATTGGTAAAAGTTCTTTTAAAGCACAGAGTACAAGTTTCTGAAGACAGATATTCGAGTACAAAGAAACTAAACTAAAATAAAATCATTTGAACCAGGTCACAAAGGTTAACATCATATAAGTACAAATTTGTCAGTATTATGGTTTAGGAACGTGCTTTCCAGTTATTTGATGTATGGTCTTTTTTTTTTCTGTTAAATTTAGAATTTGCATCTGTACTGCCCTTTAATATTGAGCATTTATTATTATTACCTGTATAGTAAATTTAAAGGGCTCTACTTTTGTAATGATATTTCTACAACGCAAATTATATCCACCTTTGTTTTGCCTTGTTTAATTTGTCCAATAATCACAGCTTTTGCAGTGTTCATGTAGGGGACTACATTCCACATGCTGTATTATGTTTATATAGCTTGACAGATCATGAAAGCTATCTTTTGGGCTTGCACAGTGAGAAGGGCTTTGAAAAACACTTATCCATACCAAAGCACAGCTAGAATATGCAATCCTCCTTTGAACTTAAAATATATAGACTTAAGTATATAATGCAAAGCTTCAGTTGCATGAAGAGTTTAATTCTAGGGAATGACAAGACCTTGTAACAAATATTATCCACTAGGTAACTCTTGTCTACCTGTGCAGTTAACCAGCTGCTGTCATCAATTTCAGAAGCCCAGTTGCATGATCAAGCTAAGTTTACTTTTAAAATTTTGGGAATATACATTAATGTAAGGTAATTTAATTTACCTTTAACATTAATACTTCTAAGTACATTAGCTTTGTCCGTTTCTCAAGTTCCAACAACTATAGCCTTTGTGAATGCTATATGAGACCCACTAAAATTATATAGATCAGTGCAGAAGCATTTCAAGACTACTGTGATGTGCATTATCAGCAATTTTAGTCAGAAAGACTGTGTCAATTGATCATGCCATTTTGAAGAAGTATTGCAACTCTTTGAAATAGGAAAGCGCTTACATCAGTCTGCGAAAGATTGCTCCGTAGTTTTGAAACTAAGACTATGAAAGACATCTGAACTGGATGTGATAGAAAGTTGATAGTAACCACTTTGATTGTTTCCACTAATACTAGACTACCCCAAAAGCCTACTGTGACCCTGGACAGCCAATGAAATGTAAACTAAAAGAGCAGCGTTTAATATAAAGAAATAAGATTTATTCTTTTTGCATATGTGTGTATTAAAAGCCGAACAACGTAAAACATTTACACGTTAGCAAGCAAAATGTGTGACACAAGAACTTCTTCATATTACCCCAGCTTACACAGACCCCGTAGTGGGGTAGTACCGTCAGTGCACCTCACAGGGTGCACTGTAGGCATTACTAAAGGTTCTTTGCAAGTGCAAGGTTTACCTCCTGTTACACCTTTCAAACCAACCTGCTCTCAATTTCCCTTCTAGCGCTGGATGACCTCATAGGTCCCAGTGCGTCACCTTTGGCCTAAACTCTATAATATTCCATTCCATAGCTTACCCAGACTATGTATTCATGATCAAGCAACTGATATTAGGTTAGTGTGTTGTATTGCATATAATTTTATGAGTTTATGTACTGAATGCTGTACGTGTGTAAGTGCAACAAGATCGTGAAAAAAGAATGACAAGTAATGTGAGATGGTAGTGGAAGTGTGATGCTAATGTTACTTCGTGTTTGCTAGATTGTTAATAGCAATCCCCGGTTTACGACGGTTCCGGCTTACGACGTTCCGAGGTTACGACGCTTTCCAAGTATATTCAGAAATTATTTCCCGGCTTACGACGCATGTTCCGGGGTTACGACGCGTCGTACGCCGATCCGACGGAAGAAATTTGGCCCCAAAACGGCAGAATAATCATAATTTAAAGGTTTTTTTGATGTAAAACTCAATAATAATGCAGTTTACGTCGTTTTCAATGCACCCAGAGCATTAAAAGTAAGGTTTTCTTATGATTTTTGACGATTTTCGACGATTTTCCGGTTTACGACGATTTTCGGGTTACGACGCGGCGCAAGAACGGAACCCCCATCGTAAACCGGGGACCGCCTGTATATTTTCCATTGGTATAGTTCTTTCTGTATGGTGCAGTACGTACTGTGTAATTATACTCTATGCCAATCACACATTCTGTACCATACGGTACATAGTGTGCACTAGAGGACTGAGTAAAAAGTAACAGTCTTGCAATAAGACACGTTTATATCTCATCTTTCAACCAGGTACCCCAGGAAAGCAATTGTAACACTTATAAAGATTTGGACATATCAATGTGCTTACTTGAGGGCCATGCCCCTTGTGATTAATGGTACTGAGGAGGCATTACACCCCAGTGCAAGTGTCAAATTTTGGGGTCATGCCATCAGGGATTATCTGGAGGCTGAGTGAGGTGTCCAACTCTGACATGACACATGAATTAGGCAAGGAAAATGTCATCAGAGCAATGAGGGCAGATGAATTGGGCTGTGGTTCTGATGTTGAGGAGGGGGGCCATTCGATGACCCAGTGGAGACGGACTTCGATGCAGTGGGGGTCCGCATTGGGGAAAGCCTTAAGCTAACTCTGGTGGAAGGACCACTATTGATGATGCTTAACGATGCCGGTTCTCACAGTTTCAAGGGACCTGACCAAGGCTCACCATTCCTGGTTATAACTGAGATGGTCAGAAAATCTGATGAGGAACGTCAAGTGCGTTGCTGCCTTGCTGAATCTTTTCCTCCCGAGTATCCAAATCACGCTCCCTCTCCTCTTCACTCTTTAACACCAACATTCGTTGCCACAATAATACCCTGGTCCTTTGGCTGAAGGACAGACATTGTATTAGGAGGCAAAATAAGATGGTCGTTCACCACAACAAGTTGATAGATCCAAAAGAGGCACTGCAAAGACCATAAAGCTAAAATTGGTACCCAAATTCTGCATCACCATCCACAGGCTTGATGATATCGACCGATTAAAAAAATCAGTTGGATTTCCAACTGATCCCCACACGAAGAAGGGTCAGAGTGCAAGTGTCAAAGAACTTTGCCAATGAATAGTATTCTAAATATACTATCAATAAATAAACAAATAATAAACCTTCCCCGTACTATTTATCTTGTATATATTGATGACATAACATTCAATGTATGAAAGTAAGCTCTCGGTGGAGATGTTTCTGAAATGTCATCAGATGTACTTGCATCGTGTTTTTGATAGGACACTGTGAGCTAACTAACTTTATTTATTCTTTTATATACTGTATATAAATCATTGCTAGACTGCAAAATAGGCTACGCTACCAAAAGAATACACCTCAAGTTAGGCAATTCTAGTGAGTGAAAAATGTTGAAAATTGTTTCAAAATTCCATGAACTTGGGTCTAGAATTTTGGGAGAACATTCGTCTATTGTCATTCAATTTGAGTCCCATGTTACCACGGGTTCGACTCTCAAGGTGAAAGACCCCATACTGCCCCGAGGTCAAATTCATCTCGCAACACGTTTTGCCCGGAGGGAGGTGTCATTAAGAATCATATATGGTTAGGTTAAGGGGAGAAGAGGGTGAAATAAAGTGGCTCCACTCTAGCTTTCCCGGTTGATCCAGTGCCGCGTGACTTCAAGGGCCTCCCTGAAATTCAGTCATTTAAGTCTTTAACGTGCTTTTGCTTCCACAAGTTCCAATAATGCATCTCACATGGTGCACTGTGGGCATTACTGAAGGGTATTTGCTGCATGTCTCTGGCCCTTAGCTGCACCCGTCTCTTAATTTTTTACTTTGCCTCCATTCCTACTTCCTTTCTCAGTCTTGGTGTCCAATACCTCTGACCCAACTGTTCCTTCTTGGTGCAACTGGGCGGGTGTCCTCCCATTTTCACCTTTAACCCTTGTACTTCATCTATTTTATTTTCTGGATCTCTTTATTTTGCTGTCCAACCACTCCAACTCCCCCTTCCCACTGTCGTAAGCTCTGCATTGCCGAAAGTGCCCCAGTGCTTGGCTTGACACCCTGAACTTCATCAATCAAAAGTCCCCGCTCATCACTTGGATCTAGGTCATCCAAACTCTCCCGGTGCCCGCAGAGCCCCAGCTGACACTATCTCACAATATTCTCCCAGGGGGGTGTGTGAAGGACGTGCCCAGGCCGTCATATCTTCATCATTATCTCATCTGCAAATGGAACTTACGTAATTTCCTCAACGGTGCCATTTCTCGCTCTGTCATGCCAGCTGGCTCCTGATACTCTTTTTAAAGCCTGATCTTCAAACTGAGAGTCTTTTAGAGATATAGTTTTATCACTGTGTAAAGTTTCACTTTCATATAGCAGTGCAGATCGTGTAAGACTGAGATACTACAGTACTGTGATGTGGATGAGATATGTAAAATATGAAAAATACTTGGTGAACCTTTTTATTCATCCACACATACATCAATATCAGGTCATATTATCCTGTAGGGGGGTTAGTACCAGAAGTGCACTGTAGGCATTGTTTAAGGTTCTTTTCGTTCCTTTTACTGTACCTCTGTTCATATTCTCTTTCTTCCATCTTTCCACTCTCTCCTAACAGCTGAATAATTGTGCAACTGCAATGTTTTCCTCCAGTTACACCTTTCAAACCTTTCTAATCCCAATTTCCCTTTCAGCGCTGAATGACCTCATAGGTCTAAGCGCTTGGCCTTAGGCCTAAATTTTATTTTATCCTACCAACGTATTTCTGGGAGTTACCGTATACCCTCCCCCCAACCCCCCGGTATCAGAACTCCCAACCAGTGAAAACCAGGCCGACATTTTATCTGCTTGGTCACAGAAAGCATGAAATTAAATGACCCTACAGGGTACTTGGTGTCCTTCCCTCTGATTTTCACAATCGGGGAAGCGTGGGAACTTATCTATTAGTGCCCCAAATGTACCCCTCACCAAAGCAATAACATGGGAGTGTGGGAAAAAATGCCATTCGTTTAGTAATGTTTCTTTTTTATACTGAATCAATTTTTTTTAAATTCGTCCTTTACGTTAAATAAGAGAAAAAAAACTGTAGATAGTATTTGTAACGGATGAATACCAATTGGTATTTTTTGTTGTGAAGAATTCGTGTTTGTTTTCGCCTTAATTCGGTACATTGCAAGAACGAAATTGCAGATGTGTGCAAGTGATAATGAATGGTTAGTAACAGAAGCAGGACTGAAGAAAAGGTTGATGATTATAGTAACAGTGATGAATTAATATAATCAAATATTCAAAACTTTGTATTACCTAAATTGACTTCCTTTCTCTTGTTATTAAACAAATGAGGTTCGACAGTGGTATCCAATGTTATTTTTCACTCTAAAGTTATTATTTTGAGGAGTTATATATATATATAATTTATCTCTAGCACTTTTTAGGCCTATACACCCTCCTCCCTCCTAGCACTCTTGTCACCAGCCTGTTGTCTTCCATTCTTTCCACATGACCAGACCATTTCATAAGACTCTGAAGCATTGTTTCACCTACGCGCACCCGTTAACCACTTTCACGTATCTCCACGTTTCTCGGCCTCTACATAAACAGTTAACCTCAGGAGATTTACATTTTTTCCCCTTTCACTCACACAGAAGTGTCCGGACTTGAATTCCATGAAGGTGAGTTGGCTCAACGGTCCCTCAACGCATTCCTGCCTTGACTTTGATAGATAGTCTGAGTCTGCCCAATCTTTTGCACACATATCTATAATCTAGGCCTATCTATCTATTTATCTATCTCTCTTTCCATGTATCTAAGATGTATGGGTGCTACTATAGTATGATATCTACTGAGCTATTTGCAACCTACCAAAACTTAGGATGCTATCTACCAAACAACCCAATTAAGGCCTGTGGCAATTACTTCTCCAAACTACATACAGAGCTATTTGACCCCAGGGCTAGTACTAAACACATCAAAATACATTTGACACCCCCAAGGCTAGTTCTAAACACAGCAAAATACATTTGACCCCCAAGGGCTAGTACTAAACACAGCGAAATACATTTGACCCCCAAGGGCTAGTACTAAACACAGCGAAATACATTTGACCCCCCAAGGGCTAGCGCTAAACACAGCAAAATACATTTGACCCCCCAAGGGCTAGCACTAAACACAGCAAAATATATTTGACCCCCGAAGGGCTAGCACTAAACACAGCAAAATACATTTGACACCCAGGGGCTAGTACTAAACACAGCGAAACAGTGACCCACCTACACTGTTTCGGCGTGCTTAGTACTAGCCGCTGAGTGATCAAATGTAGAAAATGGATGGTAGATATCACACTGTATAGCAGAACTGATATATGTCTATTCAATCAAAGTTTTTTTAAGGATTACAGGGAAAAATGATATATTAAAACTGCTTTTGGAACTACCAATCTTCTCTACACTCTAGACACAGAAAAACATTAAATAAAAAATGGAAAAATTTCGCGCTACAAAAATATTTTAATAAAAGTAACAAAAGAATAAACTGTAATTTCGCCTCTCACCTATATCTTATAGAGATTGTCAGTGACCTTGAAGGTACCCAAAGAGAGTTCATATAAGATGCGACATTATCTGCGGCTGGTCACTCTGTTCCTTCCCGACTCCCGTGTTGCAAACAAGGAGTTACAGATGGCGCCTCTCTTGTATCTGAGTTTGTTATTCCTCCTTTCTGGTGAGTTTTTGAACACACACACACACACACACACACACACACACACACACACACACACACACACACACATATATATATATATATATATATATATATATATATATATATATATATATAATATATTTTATATATTTAATAGATTGATGATTTCTGATCATTCTACATGATAAGTTGGTCTTCAAAATATTTTGCATGTTTTTCGTATTATTTTAAACAATTTTACGTCTTAATTTCATTACAGGTATTAGTTAACCATTTATTTTATGAGTGTCTTATGCGTTATTTACTTTAGATACAAAATTTTACGAAAGAGTTGTAAAAAAAAAATACTGTATAAAGAATTACATTAGGCCATCTTGCATTGATGACGTCACACAATATTTTTGCATTAAAAAAAGGCCTTGAATGTTTATTTAAAAATGAACGCGACTCGGTAACTGAACTTATTGGAGATGAAATCTGACACTGTCATTATACATTCCTACAAAACTTCATTTCATAAAAACAAAACTACGCAGAAGAAATAGAAGGAGAAAAAAATAATAATCTGTATTTCCCTGGCAAAAAGCAGGAGTCCATTCCGAATGGAATCTGGCAGGAGAAGGATTAGACGCCCACGAAGGTGACTCGGATTTGGGATTAGAAGCTGAAGGCGACTACAATAATTATGAAGATGAGCCTTGGATTTCAAGGCCGGGTCCATTGAGGATTTCGTCTACATGCACGCTCCGTTTCTGAGGTTCCATAAGACGGTAAGACTCTCAATAAAGGTTAAAAGGTGCTCTGGGAGCGAGAATTTGTCCTGGCATAAGGCCATCTTAGCTTCAAGTGAGGTTAAATTGGCCCTGATCTGTTAAAAAACAAAAGAGGAATTATTTTTCCTCGACATAAAACTGACATGAACTAGGCCTACAGGTACCACACGCTCTCTGAATGAACATTGACTCTTGCATATGTTGCTTTCTGTCTTATCTTACTTTTCTTCAGTTCTTCCTTTATTTATTTATTTATTTCTAATTCTTCTACAACAGGAAGGTGAAAATGACTTTTGTTTCCCTCACGATGCGACTGATTATTACGAAACGCGCGTGAGCGAAGATTGGTCTAGGCAATGCAACATGAACTACAGCACATTGCACGGTGACATCCCTACTTACTGGCACGCGCAGCCATGTGGCGAACACCTCCATATTGGTAAGTGACATTCCCTCCATATTCTTGGGGGAAATTAATTTCCATATTAGCTATGGACGTCATTTATCTTAAAGCTGATCATATCATTATAATCGTTGTTTAGGTTTCCCTATGATTAGTGGTTATGTCTCCACGTTTCCCGGCTAGGTTTTAACCATATTGTAATGGGAATAATTGCTGCTTATAACTCCAAAGTGGTTAGTGAGGTTTTAGCCATATTTTAAGTTGACATCCTTCGAATATTAGTGGGTAACATCTCCATATCAGAAGGTGATATCCACTGGATTTTGGAAGGAAACATCCCTTTCCATTTGGGCAATACAGAAGAATCTCAATTAAAGGTCAAATCAAATTAGGAAGCATGGTATATCTCGCCTCTCTTGACTTTGACCCAAAGAGCGAAAGAAGCTTCAATTTGATTCAGTGTTCAATTAACATTCTGAAACAGTTTTTGTTAAATTAACCTTTGTTTTTATCCTATAATTTAAATAAACTTATCTTTTTTTAAATCCTTCCTCGCAGCTTACTGGACATTCACAGGGTACAACCACAAATGTGACCTGGTCTCAGGTGAGAGAGACGCATGGTGGGAGTTCATTGTTGTCAAGGTGAGTCTGTGTTTCCATTTATACACACATACACACACACATGAGCAAATACACACCTGTGTACACTTTTGAAATGGCTAATGTCGTGGGAGTTCTTTGAAACAGGATTTCATCCTCGATTTCATAGTTAAAGTAGGCCTATGTCTGTGTAGGACTCTCATAATATCCTATTTTGTCTCTTTCAACATTTTGACCTCGCGAATAACTAACGTCTAATGTCCCCCATTCCAGGTCAGAAACTGGGAGACGAGTCCCTTCATGGCTGAGGTCATGTTTGGTCAGAAGGACGGGTGGTACACCAGGATCCCCGGACGCTACGAGATCATAGAGCATTCCCATCCTGTGGCTTACGTAGGACGCGCGAGTCATGGATTCTACCACGATGACGGCGGCTCCAACAGCTGCTGTTACTTCGAGGATACGCGGAATCCTGGTATGTGAGCCTGTGTGTCTAGATATATGTTTCTAGATCTATGCGTCTAACCTATGTGGTTAGATCTATGTGGCTAGACTTATGTGTCTAGACCTATGTTTCTAGAGATATATGTCTACACCTGTGTGTTTAGACTTATGTGTCTACACCTGTGTGTTTAGACCTGTGTCTAGACCTTTGTATCTAGACTTATGTGCCTAGACCTATGTTTCTCGACCTATGTGGCTAGACCTTTGTCTCTAGACTTATGTTTCTAGACCTATATAAATAGACATGCTCAGAACTGGGGCCTGAACGCCCTCTGAAGCCACTCGGGGCGTTGGGGAGAAGTCTAGTTGAAATGAAAATTGTCTCCATTTACGCCTTTCCCCCCACCCCCTCATAGGGGTGACCTCTGGGTCCTGGTAAGGAATATGGGATGAAGATGCTGGCAACATACTCCTCTCCACTTATGAGGGGGCCAAGTTGCTTCTCTTACGTGGTACTCGGGGAATAAATATGTATCTAAATGCTTTTATTTGTAATGCATTGGGTTTAAATATGTGTATTTTTGTGTTATGATAAACAAATACATAACCAGGCGTATCACATTTGCTACACAACTGTTGAGGATCACTAGATCAAGTCAGTAGGCCTACTTGAACTGCTGACCCACAAAAATAAGAGGTCAAAATGTGGACACAAGGATATAAATGAAATAAAAGTCAATAAATCCTAAACCTAATTGATAAAACCAACAAAATGTGGACCCAATGCCTATAATAAATGAAATAAAAACGAATACCATTCTAAAACCAACATTATCCAATTGATAAAACCGGGTTTATCAAAACCATTTCAGGTTTAGCGGACACATTCATGCGCACCCAGCTCAACCTGGTTGAGCTCAAGGATGATGGAACGGGTGAGGAATGGATGACTGACCCAAGCGTCCACTACTGGAATGGCATCCTTGCGCCTACTTACAGGGACAACTGGGATCTCTGCAGGCTACTTGGCTGTGCAGGATCCTACTTACAGGTAAGGATCCTACTTACAGGTAATTAAGGATACTACTTACAAGTAAGGATCTTAATTACAGGTATGTTGAAAAGCTAAGGGATGATTTTACTTTTTTTATGGCGGTCATTTGTATAGTAATTTCAAGTAATGAATAATGGTTTTTAGGTCTCTCTCTCTCTCTCTCTCTCTCTCTCTCTCTCTCTCTCTCTCTCTCTCTCTCTCTCTCTCTCTCTCTCTTGACCGGTATTGACAATAATAACGCGCAAAAATAAAAATTTAAAACTTCCAAGTTTCAATTTTCCAATCTACTTCAAGGTTCCGGCAAAGGACGACTTTGAAATAAATCAATTTCACTTTATAAATGCATTTTTAGCATTTTATCTTCAAAATAAGGTAATTTATACATCAAAAAATGTTATTTAATTCGTATTTCAAACTCTTTTTCAGATTTGCGGTACCTGTGGCTGCCACAAGAGCGATATTGGAGGCGACCCTTTCTGAGGAACGACAATTCAATTTAGTTACCCCTTAAGAGTCTCTGACGTAACTTCCATTTTCTATGATTAATATAAATAATTATCCTATTAAACGAAAACTATTGTTTTTTAATACAATAATTGATATTGAAAATTTAATAATTAATAATGAAATTTTATTGTTATTGATTAATAATCAAAAATTAATAATTAACGTTTGTTGGCTTAATTGAATTTGGTGATTTTTACCATAAATATAAAATATAAACTAGAAAAGTGAATAACTTTCCGTGTTTTACTAGATGAATCCCTTGAGAGAGAGAGAGAGAGAGAGAGAGAGAGAGAGAGAGAGAGAGAGAGAGAGAGAGAGAGAGAGAGAGAGGCAGGCCAGTTATCAACATATATGAAAGATATAGTGAATAATGAATTATTGTATTGCTGTAATTTTTACGTAAATTAAAAGTAGCCATAACCTTTATTTTTTCGAGCTGACGGCAAAAACTCAACAGTTGATATCACTGCAGCTTCTATCTCGCTCATGATTGGTCAATGCCTGGCCAATCACGTCGGGCCAGTGATGTAATGAATTCCATATGTCATATCTCTTTATACTACTCGTGGTTTTTACATGTCAATTGTAAGGCTACCATTCATTTTAGGACAAGTAGCTCAGACGAGCCTTTATAACGACTTTTAGGCCAAACGAGCTGACGGTTAAAAACTCAACAGTTGATATCACTGCGGAGAATCTTCATTTGTAGTTAGGGTTGATTGGTTCAATGCCATGGTGTAAAACAACTTATTCCTAATGTTCCTTCCCAATCACGTCTTATACTGGTTCTTGTACAGATATCCTATACTGGTGAAAAAACAGATGATGATGATGATTCTTATTATTCATAAAATTGAATATCACACATCTTAAAAATCATGAGCTCATCATTATGGAACACCATAACAAATTTGCTGTTACATTGAAAGATACACAAGTTATCATGAACATGCATGATGGCACATCTTGTGAAAAAAGTCAAGTCTGAACAGTGTGATTCAGGTGGCATTCTGATCATCTCGAGTGGTTAAGTCTCTATTGATTTAATTGGTCAATTATGAAAGATTACAAAAGAATGTTACAGTGAAAGATGATGATGGGTTAAAGAAAAAACAGATGGAACACCTGAAAAAGTGACGGTTATCTCTGCATGGGAGAAAATGTGAAACTCTGCTGTTTAATTGGTTGACGTTTGAGAAGGGTTTATGCTGAAAATGTGAAACTTCTTGACTTGGATTATGCTGATGATAAAGTTTTTATCTCGAAGGACCAGAAAAGATTCAGAGTGTGTTAGATTGTACAGTGAGTGAAGGACGAAAGGTTGGTTTGGTTATTAACAGTGGAAAAACTGAAATAATGAATATGAATATTGAAAATGCACAGGATTGTCTAATTGAAGGCTTGGTTGTAAAGCAAGTGGATAAGTTTAAATATTTAGGTGCTTATTTAGATAAGGATGGTTCTCTGTGCACAGAATTTATGGAAAGATCAAAAAAGGTTCATCAGGCAATGGAAATGCTTACAAATATTTAGAGTAATAGCAATTTTTCTGCACACACAAAAATCAAAATTGATAAGGTAATGGTTAGGAATATTTTGATTGAAGGGCATGAGTCATGATACAGTACAGTGACTCCGGATAATTAATTCTTAGCATTTGAAAATAAGGCGCTCAGAAGAATATTAGGAATTAACTGGAGAGATAGGATATCAAATAACAGAATTAGAGAAATTGCAGCCGGTCGATGAGTATGTTAGGTTCTCACGCTGGAAGTGGCTAGGCCACGTGTATAGAAGACAGGGAATGGTGAGATACAGCAGGGTGGGTTGCCCTTGGCAGAAGAGGTAGAGGTAGGCCAAAGGAGACGTGGTTAAGGACAGTTAAGCAGGAAGCAGGGGAAGAGTGTTGGGGAGATCTTGAGGAGTTAGCCCAGGACAGAATGTGGTGGCATGAGTTCATCGAGGCCCTATGCACCCTGTGGGTGCCACAGGAAATGATTGACTTATTATTATTATTATTATTATTATTATTATTATTATTATTATTATTATTATTTATCCATGTACAGCCTCCCATACCCTTTAGGATGAGGTTGCGAGCCCCAGGCCTTTCTTTGCGCTGATTCTGACCCACGCTGCTGAGTAAGTTCCAGGTACATGATTTACTGATTGGATAACAAATTGCTTAGTGTGGAACTGAGAAATTATTATTATTATTATTATTATTATTATTATTATCCAGGAAAATCACAGAGCAGAGATTTGATATAATTTACAGAATTTTAAAAAGATTTTTACGTTTTTTCAAACTGAATAATAATAATAATAATAATTATTATTATTATTATTATTATTATTATTATTATTATTATTATTATTGGTTCTATACAATTGTTGCCGCGACGCGTTTCGACAGACTCTTCTGTCATTCTCCAGCGGGAGCTAGTAGGGGACTGGCAGATTGCATAGGTCCTTCTGAATTTATACACGGGCTTCAGTGGGGTGGTCATGGATGGCAAATTCTGATTGGTTGCAGTCAGCGAACTTCAAGCCAAATTTCTGCGGCGAAGCTCGATCCTGACAGATCTTCGCAACCTGGGAATGTCATTCATTCCAGCGTTCCCATTGGCCTGCCGTTGCGTGATGTCATGCTGGCTGACATCATTATTATTATTATTATTATTATTATTATTATTATTATTATTATTATTATTATTATTATTACAGAATTTTTTGATGTAAACCACTTTTTTGAAAAACTTTTTCAAATTATTATTATTATTATTATTATTATTATTATTATTATTATTATTATTATTATTATTATTATTATTATTAACTCATCTTAGCCAGAGTTTGAGATAATGTAAAGAATTTTCTTCTAATATTTTTTATTTTGAAAACAATGGGCCCTTTCAAAACCAATTCTTGATCAAAACTTTTTTAAACAATTTTAACTAAGCTCTGAAGACACAGGAACACGCCAGGAATTGAGTGTTTGTTTGTTCAAACAACAAAACAAGTTTACAAACTGCCGTTGTTGTTTACACGTCACTTTGGACAATAACAATGAGACCACACACACAACACACACACATACACACAAAGTCAGACAAACAACCCCTCTTGCCAAGCAAGTTTTAAAACTGGTTTTATCTCAGGGCTGTGACCTTGAAACTGCTTGTCAGAGAATAATCAAATTCTCATGGCTGACTGACTGGTTGAATTCGTAGCACGTTTCCTCATTGTGTTGGGTGTTCCATGAGACGGGTAATTATGCCTTAAATGTTGTCGTCGATATTATGTCATTATCACGCTTGCTTGCGTGCTCAGCATATATATATATATATATATATATATATATATATATATATATATATATATATATATATATATATATATATATATATATATATATATATATATATATATATATATATATATATATATATATATATATATATATATATATATATATATATATATATATATATATATATATTATATATATATATATATGCATATATATATGTATATATATATATATATATTATATATACATACATACATACATACATACATACATACATATATGTGTGTGTGCGTGCGTGTGTATGTGTGTATTAATAAAATATTTTGTTAAAATATCTATTTTTTCTTCTGTAATAGTTAAACCTTTCTTTTTTTTTCTCATCTAACCACGAGAGAGAGAGAGAGAGAGAGAGAGAGAGAGAGAGAGAGAGAGAGAGAGAGAGAGAGAGAGAGAGAGAGAGAGAGAGAGAGAGAGTAATTCTGTATGAAAAGTAACCCCACATTTCCATTAAAATATGACCAACCAACAACCCAGTGGGTATAAATTAGTCTAACCTTCAAAATGGCTTAAGATTCAATACATTTGAAATTCTGATTTTACAGCCATTTGCCTGTTAAAATTCTAAGTTTATCTTAGCCAGTATCACAACAAAGAAGCCTCTGCTATAGCTTAAGAATATTAAAAGACTTTTAACAAGCTTCAGGGGCAAAATAATGAATATGAAACCCATCCCTTATATAGGAACCAAAACATAATTCTTAAGTCGTTAAAAATAATAAATTTTCTCTCATGTTTATCATATTTCTCTTTCAGATCGTTCACTCGATTCATAATCATTATAATTTTTAATGTAATTAAGAGTTAGATCCTGTTTAATTGGCTCTGAATTTTACTAATCTTGTCAGTTGTGTGTTTAAAATGGACACCACAGAAAACGACGGTCGAGATAATATAATTTAGTATGCCATTAACATCTCGTTTTCTGAGCTACGTTTTCTATGGTAGATTTTATCCCCAACTCCGTCAATTCTTCGATATTCTACATTAATGGAAGTTTTATCAGATTCCTGATCATTAGAATATAATTATGGTTAATAACTTGCTTTTATACAATCATTCTATGACAGAAGTCGATAAAAAATACTATAATGACCAAAAAACATTGATAAAGAGCTCTGATTTGAAAGCTAATTAAGGCATAGGACTACAATATAAATAAAAACAATTTAATTCTGAGAATATATATCTTTTTGTAATAGATTATGAGAAATTTTTTGTGGCAATGGGACCTGATGGTCATTGGTGGTCACCCATTCAAGCAGTGACCAGACCCAATGGGTATTTGTCTCGGTAGCCAAAGGATTGTCAATGTAGAAGAACAATATGTGATAGGAAAAATAATTATTAATTATTGATTATCATTTATCGTTATTAATTGATTAATTAATAGCAATAACAATTCACAATAAATAATTATTATTAATTAGTCATTAACAATTCATTAATGATTAATAATCATTATTACTTAAACAATAATTAATGAACAATTATTAATAACTAATAATTAATAGATAATAATAACTGATTGATTAAATAGTAATTAAATCATTGTTGTATTTATCGTCAGTAGGCCTATTCACCTCCACTGAATGAATATCAGATATAAATCTTTGAATAAAATTAGGCCTATGTCATAAATGTGAAGATCATTATAGGTTCTCCATTAAAAATATGCACATATATTTTTTATAAATCGAATATATTCGTAGGACCTTGGCCTTTCTGTGATGATATGTTAACTGGTACCTGTCTAACTAGTTTCTGAAGTGGTATTCGAAATCAAGTTTGTTCTCATTCTGGACTATTCTTTCAATGTTGTCAATATGTCGTTGTGAAGAATATATATATATATATGAAAATAATATATAAAACACTATTTAAACGTTATATATACTTGTTATATATATATATATATATATATATATATATATATATATATATATATATCAAATACAAGGGAGCCCATAGAAATAAATGTGGAAAATAAAAGCTATATTTCAGAGACCAAACTGTCTCTCTCCTCAGGCAAATAGTGCCTGAGGAGAGAGACAGTTTGGTCTCTGAAATATAGCCTTTATTTTCCACATTTGTTTCTATGGGCTCCTTCATATTTGATGGATTTCTGTTTTAGCAGAAAATATTTCACAGTCATATATGTATAAAATATTTATATATATATATATATATATATATATATATATATATATATACATATATATATATATATATATATATATATATATATATATATATACATATATATATATATTATATAATTGAATCACGAAAATATGGAATGTAATGAATATATAAATAAAGACAAAATCCACGAAGGAAAGAGAAACAATGGAGTGCTGCAAGGCCTTTCGACTTATAGTCCTTTACTTAACAGACTAAAGAAATAGAAAAATAAGTTTACAAAGAAAGCTCATATAAATGACAGATGGGGATTACAAAGGAAAAATATGTACCTGGAATCCAACCCAACTGAAGAATTAGTAAAACTGGCAAATCGGGGTTAGATATTTAAGAGGTTTTACAAAGGATTAGGATCAACCATTCAGAAGCAGGGACAGGATAATTAAAAGATTATACAAGGAAGGTGAATGACTACCAAAAAATGTTATAAAAGCACAGCTCAATAATTCTCATTTTGGTAACAATAAAAATTTTCACAAGGTGAACATTTTTACCCAAAAAATATTTATCAAACTATGAATACATAGAGAATATATATAAGGTAACTAATTTTTAATTAAGTCAGTGATTTTATCTTTTAGGTCATTCTTGAACATTTTACTTATGCACGGGTCCAAATAATACATGCCAGGGCTAAGACTAAAATTACAAACTGGAGTAAGCTGTATAATAGCGGACTCCAAAAGATTTCTTGAAGAGAAATCTTTCGATCTGGCAATCACTGAACTTTCAGTCCAATTTATCCTGTGAGAGTTTTCACTTAAATGAATGAAAATAGCTTTGGATGTTTGCCCAGTTTTGACAGAATACTTATGCTGCTTAATCCGTGCATCTAAATCGTTGCTAGATTGGCCGATATAAAAAGAGGGGCAGTCCAAACGTGGAATTTTATATATTATGTTTGTTGTCCTTAGGGTTATTTTTTTTATTAACATTCCTTTTAGTGTGTTATTATAGGAAAAAAAGAGGTTGACATTAAAAGATTTTAACAATGATTTTATGTTTTCAAAACCACTAAAGTAAGGCAAGCTAAGAATGTTCTTGGGGGATTTCTTTCTCCATGTTACTCTCACTATAAAACTTTTTGTGGGCTTTATTATAGCAAATATCTTGTATATGTGAAGGATAACAAAAATCTTTCCCTATTTTTGTTATGTATTCGACTTCCTGATCCAAATACTGGGGACTGACAATGTGCAATGCTCTTAAAAACATGAGAAAAAAATAATATATATATATATATATATATATATATATATATATATATATATATATATATATATATATATATATATATATATATAGGCTAGCTTTGAAAGGTGTTATCCCTCTGGATGAAGCTGCCAAACCCTGTGCCCATTGTCAGTCATGTTGGCAACCCACCAAAGCCAGCTAATTACCAAGTGCCTAATTCACTACTTGAGTCAACAGAAGCACAATAGACATTTTGACCCACTCAGGAATCGAACACGAGACTTTTTACTGGTGAGGCAAGGATCTTAGCAACTCCATTTCAATGGACTGAATTTTTCTACTTCGGACCCGGGCTAGAAAAATGGGTATAAAGTCGTATCTCTAGCTGACCTCTGCAAAATTTATTATTTTCTTTAATGACAATATTTCTGGAGGAGCCGTTACAAAGATTTCTCTCCACCTGTTCTTCTTCCGTGTTTAATCCCCGTTACCCCAAGACTTTCATGACCTGAGGTCATTTCCCCCCCCCTAAATCTTTTACCGACCGTCGCATCGCGTGACCCGAAAGCAGGTCTCAAAGTGCGGGTCAAAATTGCTGCCACGAGTATTCCCAAAATGTGTGTGCGTGTGTCTGTGTGTGTAAGTGCGTGTGTGTGTCATTATCATCTTTTAAAAAGTCGGGAAGGAGTGTGATGTATGTTTGTGTTAGTGTTTTCGTTTTCTGAACGGGATAACAAAAGAACAACGGCGCCAGTGTCTTGACGTATATGTAATTTTCTTATTTTCTTTGAAATATATTCTTCTACGTGAAATACATATAGGATATCAGATATATATATATATATATATATATATATATATATATATATATATATATATATATATATATATATATATATATTTTTGCATTCATTGTTCCTTTATTTATGAATCATTCATCACGTTCCATATCTTCGTGAATCAGTTATACACAAACACACACACATATATATATATATTTATATGTGTGTGTGTGTGTAAGCATGTATATGAAAAACCTATCGATCACAAGTATGTTTTGAATTACAACACACAGTGAATATTTAATTAACAAGTGTGGAGGAAAACTCTCCCAAAATCGTGGAGAGAATGTTTAGCCATTATCTGACGCACTTCCTAATTAAGTAAAATTGAGGCGTCAGGCTTTCTCAAGATTTGGGAACAAGTCACATGACTTGGTGGGTGCATTTCGCCGAAAGTGTCCAGGTTCTGGTGGAAATGTGGGTATGTGCGAGTTCTGTGAGCAATGTATCTAGTTCAGGGGATACTTGGGTGGAGTTGCTAAACTGTAATGAATCAGTTCGGAGTTATCAGAAGGGTGCTTATGAAGTCGATTTTGTTGACTGGGTCGATGAAGAAAAATCAGTTGCTATTGTTGGGGACGTGTGTAGATTTTCAGAAGCAGATTTACAGGCTAGGAAGCTGGTTTTTAAAGATCGTTTAGCCTATGCTAATTTTAAGGAATGTGTTGATGGCGATGTTCTAGCTGAATTTGCAGACATAGTCGCACTTAAAAGGGATAAGTTAGGGTTACCAAATGTGTTAGAACACGAGGTTCATTTAGAGGATAAGACTAAGCCTATTTTTGTCCCTTCATGTAGGATTCCTTTTAAGATTAGAGAACAGGTAGAGCAAGAGGTTAATAAGTGGGAGGAGGAAAACATTGTTAGGCCCAGTTCATCGCCTTTTAATTTCCCGTTGTCGGCAGTGACTAAAGAAGGACGGTTCAGTCCGAGTTTGTGTGCTTGCCAGATTTATTTGCTGAGATTGGGGACAAGAATATTTATTCTTCAATTTATCTGATGCAGGGGTACTTACAAGTACCACTTAGCGAGGAGAGTCGAAAGTACACAGCTTTCTCTCTGCCGATGGGGCGTTATGAGTTCACGCGGATGCAGTTTGGTTTATCAGGTAGTCCTATGACATTTACTAGGCCAATGAATGCAGTTTTGCATGGCTTGTTAGGGAAATCTATATTTCTCTACATGGACGACATATTAAATATTTAGAGGTTCTTAGGGAGGTTTTTAGGAGTCTTAGGTTAGCGGGTTTGAAGATAAAAGCCAAGTGTAATTTTCTGAAGAAGCAGATAGTATATTTGGGTCATGTCCTTTCTAAGGAGGGTGTTGAAGTGAATGAGGATAAAGTTAGGGCAATTGTAGATTTTGCTATTCCCAAGAATAAGAAACAGATTCGGTCTTTCTTATGCAGAAGTTCGATGGAAGACTCCATCCGATTGCATTTTAGAGGAAGTTTAAGACATGGGGAGTAATGAACGGTTATGGTCGGTATGGACAAAGAGGCATTTGCCGTAGAGTCTAGCTTAGTGCATTTTAAAATGTTGTTACTGGACAATCAAGTAGAGGTTCTGACGGATCATAAGCCATTGTTGGATCTTTTCAATAAGCCGGATCTTTCCCATAAAAGAGCTACGTGGTATCTGACCATCAGGGATTTTGCCAAACTTAGGTATATAGAGGGGTAGACATAATGTTGTAGCAGACGCCTTTAGTAGAAGTTTTTCTGATGCAGATGGTACCATGTATGTTACGTATCTGGAGATTGCACAGACTGGGATATTAGTCTAGTAGAATCTAAACAGGATGAGGATGAGATTTTGGCAGACGCAAAAGCGTTTCTTAGAGGGGAATTAGTTAGGAAGGGTTATAAGCTGCCTTTTGCAGGTCTTGAGTTAGAGGGTAATTTGTTAGTTAGGAAGATTAGGTACAGACTGAGAAATAGTGAGGATAACGGTGATACGATGCAAATAGTTGTTCCTATAGGAGTTTAGTACCAACGGTTCTGGATATTGTTCATGATAGATATATTTGCGACAGTAGTATCTTTACTCTCATAAACGCTGACTGGTTAGGATGTGAGATGTTAGTACATAACCAGACTCCTGACTGTGACTTTCGAACGTTCCAACATGAGTACAAGGTGGCGTCTACGAAGACTCTCTACCCTGTGTTTTGTCGGAGCTGTGAAGTCCCCATTCGGTGCCATAATTCATCGGATACGTTCCTTCTATGAGGCTCACGTCTCGCTGATGCGGCGTGTTGACTGGAAATTAATAATTGCTATTTCCTTAGTCCTGGGGGCAGCACTTCTTCGGGTGGCCAAGCATCTGAAAAGCCCATAAGTCACAATTATGTTTTGAATGCAGTGAGTGTTTAATTAACGGAAAACTCTCCCAAAATCATGGAGAGAATGTTTAGCCATTATCTTACGCATTTCCTAATTAAATAAAATTGAGGGGTCAGGTTTTCTCAAGACAGGAACAAGTCATATGACTTCGTGGGTGCGTTCGGCGGAAGTGTGTTTCTTTTGGGCTGAGTCCAAGGGTGTGAAGGGGTTAGATATGGGAAAAAGAATCATTCGAAGACCAACATTGAACATTTTTAGAAGTCTTCGAGTGAAGACTTTGTGGTTCGAGATTTATCGTTCAAGGCTGTGAACATTGCTGTTTGGGGGTAGGAACCACATTCAATTTCCCAAACTGTAGATTGTTTTTCTCCATTTTTATATTGCTTTTTTTTCCAAGCATTTATTGTATGATGTATACTTTATGATACTTTATGAGTAACATGGGAGGAATTCCCATACCTTTATTTTTATGCTTTTTGAGTTAATAAGGAATTTGTTTGACTTCTTCTGATGTTTCGCTGAGAAAGAGGTTGGAGATGCACTCACTGGGAATGCACTGGGCTTTGACTTATTTTGTCCTATTGCAAGTTACAGTGTAAGACTGTAATGTGAATGATCTTTTGGGAACTTTAATATTCCATTTTATTCCATCTCTCATTTCTTTATTTTCTGTCAAATAAATTATTCTGGGTAAAGGTTGTTTCTCCGTAGATCTGAGAGAGAGAGAGAGAGAGAGAGAGAGAGAGAGAGAGAGAGAGAGAGAGAGAGAGAGAGAGAGAGAGAGAGTACTGAGTTGAGCTACCTTTGATGCGGTCGCTACCAGTGCTACCAATAAATGGGACGTCTCGACTTTGTAGTAACAGGTAAGCGTTGTTATGCACTTCGCATGACAGAAGTGAAAGTACGAAAGCGTCCCCGAACTCCTTTCAAGGTAAGAATAAGTATTAAGTGAAAGTACAAAGAAAATAAGTTGCAGGAAATAAAAAAAAAGTATAACGAGCAGAAATCGCATTGACGATAATTGTATGTTGTGTTCAAAAGGACTGCTATATTTTATACCTGACGGGAGAAGCATTACTCAGAGTGGCGGAGACGCATGACAATAAGTTACTCCAGGTAACTATAAACAATAAATTTCCTTAGTATTCCGCTTGTATCCTTAATTGCGTTCATAAAGGATTTATGATGCATCGCCGAAGTTTTGGTTGGTGAAGAGCAGTGTGGAAAGAGAACGGAAGTTCCTTCGATAATATTTTGCTTGTGAGGAATTGTAATGACAATTGCGAGGACGTTAATATTGTTCAGTATTCATAAAGGGTGGTTAGTGGAGTTGATTGAGATGATGAGATTCGTTAAAGATGGTTTGGTAGGGGGAGAGCAGTGTGGTTTTATGTAGGAAAAAGTATTAGGAGATTGAAGGAGATGATGTATGTATATATATGTATATATACATATATATAATTGTTATTATTTTTTCTTAAAATTCTATTATTTCTATAATAGATTGTTTTATTTTTTCCAATTTTTATATTTCTCATTTATGTTATTATCTAATTCTTCAATATTATTATTTCGTCATTATTTTTCATGGGGGTTACACGTGCCCAGGTCATCCCCGCCCCCTCGGATCCTCTAGTGTATACATATGTATATATTTATATACGTATATGTATAATGCATATATATATATATATATATATATATATATATATATATATATATATATATATATATATATATATATATATATATATATATACCTCACCTCCTTCCCCTATAAAAGTGTAGGGGGTTATGGGGTACCCAGAATGTCTCATATTACAATCCTTAGAGAAACAATACAAGGTCAATCAATCACTTCTTCTTCTTCTTCTTCTTCTTCTTCTTCTTCTTCTTCTTCTTCTTCTTCTTCTTCTTCTTCTTCTCCTATACTTCCCGTCAGAATTATAAACTTGCCAAAGTAATTAGGGATTCGTGGGACACACAGAAGAGCATGTGACATGTGCATGCCCGGGACACTTGGGGGTACTTGGGGCAACCACTCTTGCATGCGTGGCGATAAAGTTTCTTCGTCGTATTGACGCGGAGTCTTCAGAGCAATTGCATAAGTGGTTCGCGTGTTTCTTCTTTGTTCCTGTGGGCGTTCCCTGTTGGCTAGTCATTATATATATATATATATATATATATATATATATATATATATATATATTTATATATATATATATATATATATATATATATATATATATATATATATATATATATATATATATATTTATTTAGGCCTATACATTATAGGCCTATACATTATCTACAGCCGTGGGTCAGCCAGAGTCAGTAGTGAAGGGTACGGGGCCAGCAACCACATCCCAAAAATACTTGATTAGAACCAGGAGCTGAACATTTTTTGAGTGGCATCATAGAGGGTTAAAATCTCTGGGATGAGGTTACCAGACCTACGCCCTTTTTATGCCTGGGTGTGACCATCTTAGTCACACCACTGCCAGGTACCACTGTTTCGTCTTTATTCGAAATTTACCACGTTTTACAATATGTATGGAAAGATTACATTACAAACAAACATAAACAAATAAAAAATACCGGCCCAGTCGAGTTTTCTGTACAGCTTATAATCAAGACCACTGAAAATAGATCTATCTTTTCTGGGGTCTCGGTATAATGCCATATGAGCCACGGCCCATGAAACTTTAAACACAGGACAGTGGCCTGTCCTATATCATTTCCAGACACACGATTATGGCTAACTTTAACCTTAGATAAAATAAAAACTACTGAGGAGGCTGGAGGGCTGCGATTTGGTATGTTTGATGATTGGAGGGTGGATGATCAACATACCAATTTGCAGCCCTCTAGCCTCGGTAGTTTTTAAGATCTGAGGACGGACAGAAAAAGTGCGGACAGAAAAAGTGCGGACAGAAAAAGTGCAGCCTGACCAAACAAATAACCATCTCAATAGTTTTCTTTTACAGAAAACTAAAAACGTAAGGTACAAATCCTGACCGGTTTCGTCCTTATTCCAAGACATCTTCAAGAGGGTTGATACGTGGTAGGAGAATTTTACCACGTGTTCTACAATATATACATATATATAATTAAGGCTTACAGTACAGACAAACATACACACGAATGAAAAATAAATGACACACCGAATAAACAGGAAGAAGGGCAACAGTGAAAACAAATCAGCGTCTGAGGTCAGTGCGCCATTTGCAAAACAATCTTGTTTTTTTTTCTTACGTAGGTAGTCTCTCTCTCTCTCTCTCTCTCTCTCTCTCTCTCTCTCTCTCTCTCTCTCTCTCTCTCTCTCTCTCTCGCCTTTGCTGTCTTCCTGAAAATCCATAAATTTTACGTATTCGTCTTAAAAACGAATCGAGTTTATATTATTCCTCGAGTGACATTCATGTCCTTAAGGTAACTAGGTAACTTCCTTGTATCAAACTGGATAAAATTTGATATCTACCGAGCCATTGTAGACCTACCAAAATTTAGGATGCTGTCTACCAGACAGCCCGATTAAGGCCTATGGCAATTACTTCCTCAGACTATATGCAAAACTATTTGACACCCCCCCCGGGGCTAGTACTAAACACGGGAGGACCCCCCATGGGCTAGTACTAAACACGGGAGGACCCCCCATGGGCTAGTACTAAACATGGGAGGACCCCCAGGGGCTAGTACTAAACACGGAGGACCCCCAGGGGCTAGTACTAAACATGGGAGGACCCCCAGGGGCTAGTACTACACATGGGAGGACCCCCAGGGGCTAGTACTAAACATGGGAGGACCACCCAGGGGCTAGTACCGAACACTGGAGGACAACCAGGGGCTAGTCCACGGAAACTAGTACTAAGCACAGGAGGACCCCCAGGGGCTAGTACTAAATACGGGAGGACCCACAGGGACTAGTACTAAACACGGGAGGACCCCCATGGGCTAGTACTAAACACGGGAGGAAGCCCAGGGGCTAGTACTAAACACGACGGACCCCCCGGGGCTAGTACTAAACACGGCAGACCCCCAGGAGCTAGTACTAAACACGGTGGACTCCCCTAGGGGCTACTACTAAACATAGTGAAACAGTGACTCACCTACACTGTTCCACCGTGTTAAGTACTAGCCCCTGGGGGGTTAAATGTAGAAAATGGATGATAGATATCATAATATAGTAGTACCTAATACTTTTTGAAGTATGTTATTGAGACAAATTACCTTTTTGGACTCTGTACAATTGATGGTATGATTTTTAAAATAATATAAGCTAAAATTGCACTGTAATCTGGTGCATAAAAAAATGTATATTAAAAAATGTGCATAAAAAAATGTATATTAAAAAATGTATATTGTACATTTTTCGTTCATGTCAGTTCAAGTGAAATGTTTTGATATTTTACTTAGGTTTTTATTTATTTATTAATTTGTTAATTTATCCGGTTCTCTAATAACTTTCTGTATTTCCCATTACCTTCCGTTACTTCTTTCGAATGAACACCATAATATTCTTTGGAAGCTTGAATTTTATGTCAGTGGCCCCTGTGGTGGGCTCGTTCCATATGAATAGGGTTCATCTTCTGAATAATAATAATAATAATAATAATAATAATAATAATAATAATAATAATAATAATAATAATAATAATAATAATAAACTGTGGTTAGACAGATATTTTATTCCAAAAAAATATATTGGAAAGAAATTATAGAATCCAACATTGTAAAACATATGTTCTTGTAAACATAATATCATCAGCAAAGGAATTTATAAACTCGATGTATTTGCCAAAGAAATATGTAAAATGTATAGATTTTAAGGAAGGTATTTTGACCTAGGCCTAACAGCAAGGACGCGTCACCTACTCCGAGGTGCTATAGTACTATGCACCGTATGGTAAATGCAAAGTAGACGGCCGCACGAAGATATCGCTTATTATTAATGTAGTTTGTCGACCACACGATACAGAAATGGGTGTATATAACACTTTGATCTCCGAGGGGCTAGTACTAAACACGGCGTTACCAAGGAGCTTCCCGCCATGTTTAGTACTAGCACCTCGGAGTAGGTGACGCGTAGATGATAACAAGCCAAAGTAGCACCGACGTGTGAGTCCATCTCAGTAGAAAAACAAAGATACTTTTAATGGAACACTGACCTAAGGCGCTAATGTGTTTACTGCTTTTTGCTACTTATCAGAAGTAAACAATTTTTGTTCTAACTGTCCGTGTGTTCGTTTGTACGTGTCATCTTAGGGTATATGTTGTGGATTTCTATAAATATGCATCAGTCTTTTAAAGCTGTTCTGATTCGTACCTATTGTTTCATTTTTCCTTGTGGTATATATCTATCTATCTATCTATACATATAAATATATATATATATATATATATATATATATATATATATATATATATATATATATATATATATATATATATATATATATATATATGCAGCTGGATTACGTGTCCGGCCATTCCATGGATACTTGATACTTGGAAAGCTTGTAATTCTTATTGAATAAATATCTCCGCTAGATACCATCCAGTTTCAATGAGATCCTGTTAGTAACTGTATTTATGCACAGATGATTGTGTAAGTGATAAACTTTTATATATACAAACATTTCAAATTAGTAAACCTGAAAGAAATTATTAATCATTTTAATAAAATGAATTCACAAGAAACTCTCCATTATAATGCAAATAATCCCGGGTATTTTAAACTCAGCTGCGCAGGAAGAGTCGATTTCAAAATAAAAATCCGTTTACAAGGAAACCAAGTGACTCAGATCAGAAAATGTCAAAACGTTCCAGTTATATATTGCATGACTTGGAAAGAACAGTTAAAAGATAAGCCTACGTTTGTCGTAACAGGTATATAACTGTTTTATGAACTCTGGGCAAAATCTGTGTACCCAGAGAGAGAGAGAGAGAGAGAGAGAGAGAGAGAGAGAGAGAGAGAGAGAGAGTCTCTGTTTCTCTGTACAGTTAAAGAAAATAAACCTTCGTAGGAATTAACAAGTAACTTTTATAATCTCGCCTGGGCAAAATCTGTGCGCAGGTGGGAACCGGTTTAAAACCTTGTACCGAGAGAGAGAGACAGAGAGATTCGGTCTCACTCTGTCTCTCCAACTCACTGTCTCTCTCTCTCTCTCTCTCTCTGTCTCTCCCCGTGCGTGCGTGCGCGCGTAAACGCACGTACGAACTGACTCCGCCGGTCCCCAGGTGAGAGAGCGAATGAGTCTGGAGTTCAGTAAGTAGGCAGACGCCTTCCTGTAAGGGTGTGGGCAGTGCGCATCGGGCCGCTCTCTTGTCTGTGCGTCCTCGTGTCCGTGTGTTTTCCGGGACCCACAGATTGAGGTAAAGAACAATTCGGCGTTTTAGCTCACCCTAGTAATTCGTCCATAAGTGTTCTTTTTTTTTACTTATAAGTCTCTTCGTTGAAGTAACTTCTTAAGTACCGAGTGAAAATGTTGTTCTTCAAAACTGGATTTTCTTTTTTTTGAATTTTATTTCCCTTGGCGCTTAGATTCTTCTTCTTCTTCTTCTTCTTCCAAGTTTGCCGATGCGATAGTTCGCTGTTAGAAGTGTTCTCTCCCGCTTAAAAGTGGCTTCTTGTGTGCTTAAGCAACTTTGTGAGGAAGATGAGAAATTTACGGTGCAAACTTCTTATTTTATTTCATTTTTAGGTTGGTTTATTTTTACAGAGTTACCCCATCTTAAAGTATTACATTCAAATACTTCGTGTGTATCAGTAGCTTCCAAGAGCTTTTTAAGTATAAGCGTGGCATCGCTGTGTTATATATATATATATATATATATATATATATATATATATATATATATATATATATATATATATATATATATTTCACATAAGAAAACCTTGACTTAGGAATGATAACACGAAAATTGGAAACTAACTGAACGTGTTTTGCAAATGTGCAGTTTTGGTGTTAAAAAGGTTAATTTATCGTTTGTTAAATATACAAAATATTCGTTAAATGAAATACTTAACGGTTTTTGCAAATTTACACAATTCAGTGTTGAAAATAGTTAATTTACCGCTTGTTAAATATATAAAATATTAGTTGAATTTAATAATTTAATGTTTTACAAATGTACAGAGTTTGATGTTAAAAATGTTAATTATCTTAGTGCTAAATTGATAAAATATTAGTTAAATTATTTAACGTGTTTTGCAAAAGAGCAGAATTTGATGTTAAAAAATTTCCATTAATCTCGTGTTAAATTCATAATAAAATACTCGTTAAATTATTTAACGTGTTTTGCAAATTAACAGAATCTGATGCTAAAAAGGGTTGAGTCATCGTGTTAAATATTCGTTAAATCAAATGCCCAGGTTCGACTCCTCGGCGGGGGTGGGGGTTGTGGGAGGACCTTGGCGGTTACAGTACAATTTCCGGTCTAGTCTCTCTCTCTCTCTCTCTCTCTCTCTCTCTCTCTCTCTCTCTCTCTCTCTCTCTCATACAAAGATTCTGAAACTATTATTCAGGATATTCATAAAATGTTATTATATTAAAATATGAGTTTACAAGAACAGGTATTAAAGAATAAGCAAAGAATAGGGAGACCGATTAAGTAAGGAATGTAAGATAGCAAGCAAGCAAGACTGTGAAGAGGTATGGAGAAAATATGAATTATAAGAAATTAAGATAGCTAGAAGAAGATATTAGAGAAGTATTAAAAAAATTAGTAGTAGGAAAAATAGCATTTAAGGAATAAGATAGTACATAAGATTGCAGCAAGATAGTGAACTAAGATATACGGAGGCACTAAGATAGTGAACTGTTAAGAAAATAAGATTACAAATTGGAAGACTGAACAAAACGCAAGATAGAAAATAAGAAAATCATTATTAGTTACTAAGATATAATCTAAAGAAGGTTAAATTACATTAAGATAGTAAGATAATTATGATATAATTTCTCTCTCCTATGAAAACTTGCAGATAAAAAATTTATTTTCATTTTGTATTTTTTTTTAAAGTCGAATAAGGAAAATAAGCTTTTTTTATTTTGGAAAAATAATATTTCAAGACCGGAAATGACGTCTATACTCACTTCCGGTTCAGTTTAGTATATATATATATATATATATATATATATATATATATATATATCAGAACAACCTTTGACCTAACCTTGTCATAAACAAAAAAAAATTAGAAATCTGTATATTCAAGATCTGCGAAGTAATTAAGTTTCCTCGGGTAATTCATAACGCAAAAATCTATTTTGGGAGTCAATTGTAATTAACCTTAAATTACAGAGACCTGTAATTCCCGCGCTACTTCATCCTAAAACAGCAGGAATTACGCAGGTCGCGAAAGGACGTGTGAAGTGTAATGATGATGTCATAATTACGGTGATTTCGTTAAGATATTACCTTTGGGGAACAAGAGTACCTAAGGGCCTTTTCAGATTTCGTGAATACAGCTGCAATTACAAAGTAGAATAATTACATTAATATTACTTTTATATTCCTCAGTTTTGATTCAGAGAGTATGATTGATAACTGGTGCGTCCATAGGGGTAGAGAAGTGTGATAGGTTTTAATATCTAGATGGAAGACAGGCGTGTTTGTTAGAATATATATGCGGGAAAGTGACTGGTTTGGTGTAAAAGTCGGTCTGAGAGAAGGGTGTTTTGGGACTTACGACTTGAAAATAGTTTCAGAAAGCTTAGTGTCTTGAAATTAGTTTCATTAATAAGTCTCCTAGCTTGACTTAATTTCAATAGGTCTTTTGACTTGACATTAGTTTCAATAAATCTTGTGACCTAAAATTAGTCTGGTCTTTTGACTTGAAATTAGTTCCAATAAGTCCTGTGACCTGGAGTTAGTTTCAGAATGAGTTATGACTTGAAATTAGTCTTCAGTAAGTCTTGTGGCTTCAAATTTTACACTGAAATGAGCTTTAGTAAGTATTGTGACCTAAAATTAGTTTCAATAGGTCTTGTGATTTGAAATTAGTTTCGATAGGTCTTGCGACTTGAAATAAGTTTTGACAGGTCTTGCGAGTTGAAATTAGTGTTGATAGGTCTTATGAATTGAAATTAGTTTTGATAGGTCTTGCAGCTTGAGATTAGTTGCTATTGGGACTTGAAGTTAGTTTCAATAGGTCTTGTGACTTTAAATTAGTTTTGATAGGTCTGATGATTTGGTACTGAAACTATCTTAAAATAAGATTAATCTCTATATAAGACTAACTAAGCAGTCTTAAAATTAGTTGAAAGTACTCTTAGTATCTAAGCCTTTAAAATGAGCTTCTCACAGACCTAATTAAGTCGAAACCAGCAATCAAATTAGTATCGTATTTCCTTAATTGCTAGTCCTAACAATCAGCATTAGACTAATTTTTGAAGCCTGAAAATTAGTTTTAAACAGTCTCAGTCTTAAAGCAATGAAATTAGCATCACATATATATAATCACTGAACACTAAATTAGTTTCAAATAGGCCCATTTATTGAAATTATTCTGTACTTTAATTATTCTGATTGAAAAACCAATAAAAATTAACATTTCCATATTCAGATCAACTCGTCTGAAGAGTTGATACTAAAAGGTCAATGGCGTGACCTCTGACCTTATAATTAAGTCGGCACCTTCATTAATGCAATCACAGGAAATTATTCACAAGCGCAGTTGGCCTCCGTTCATGCGACGCCATTTTCCTAGACCTATCAGTTATCGTAGAATTTTGTTATTGAAGTTTTAATAAGGTAACTATTATTTCGATATTGAGGTCATCAGAAATTGTTTTAAATTCAAGTGGTTGAGAGAGAGAGAGAGAGAGAGAGAGAGAGAGAGAGAGAGAGAGAGAGAGAGAGAGAGAGAGAGGTTTGTAAACAGACAGACAAACACCAACATCTTAACCTTGAGAAAAAGCAAGGTTATGCATCCTTAAGGGATTACCTGTGGATTCACGCAGCTTTTGAGAGAGAGAGAGAGAGAGAGAGAGAGAGAGAGAGAGAGAGAGAGAGAGAGAGAGACTGTGACGAATGAATATTTGATTAACAACAAAGCTATATATTGTAGGAATACAAGAATAGGCCTATTCTTTGACAACAAAAACGAGCGAGATATTAGACTGACGATCTCCGATCTGTTAATTCTCTCTCTCTCTCTCTCTCTCTCTCTCTCTCTCTCTCTCTCTCTCTCTCTCTCTCTCTCTCTCTCTCTCGTGTGTGCTAAAAATACATTTCGCCTTGCGGCTATAAATATTCGCTGGAAATTGAGGTAATAACAGGGTCCCTGAAAATATTACGGCCGTAACTCGGTGCTCAGGACGATTCTGTATGACTTGACTTGTCGTAAAACAAGGAGGGGGGGCGGAATCTTTTTGAACATTTTACTATTAATACAAGCAGAAATATTATTAATGATAAAAATAATAACAATAAAGAGAATGGCGATGCAAATACTTGATAGTTAGAACGAAAATCTGCTGGGGTTTTGCATCCAAAAGTAATTCAACTATCTGACAAGTGGAATCCAATCTGTTGCAAATGGCCGAGGTTTGCACGCGATAGTACCTGACCCACACGCCTGTCTCTCCCTCTCTTTCTCTCGTTCTTTCCCTTCCTCTCTCTCTTTCTCTGCGTGTACAGACTGACGAAAGACTAGTGCATAATATCCACCACTAGAAAGGTAACTAAAGAGCGTAAGATAACGAATATAAGAAGAAAATAAGAAATATCTCTAAACCTCAGTTTTCACGATCAAGGAAAAGATGATCCTGGGTTACCTTTACCGAAACCGGTTTGACCCGTGGGAACTTACCGGGTATTCCCTGGTATTCCGGGATATTTCCGCGAACTCCGCTTTACCTGGGCATTCCCACGAAGTGCCCCAAGACTTATTTGCATTCCGGCTCTTGCAGATATCCCAGTGCCCTTCCAAGAAGCGAGCGCAAGCGCGTTTGTCCGGTCATAATTGGTGCTTGTCAGTGTTTACCTCAAGGTCCCTTCGCTTCCAAGATGCTCAGACTAATGTGTTTTCTAGTCATGTTGGACTTGATTGTGTCTAGTCACTGTTCGGGACGAGAGAGGACGGGTTAATTTGCACCCGTTGGCGCAGTGTTAGAACCTTTAGAGAGAGAGAGAGAATCGTTTAAGATTAGAATTATTGTTAATTGTTATTTCGGTGTGGACCTCAACATAAACTGTTTTAAATTCTTGTGGTTCATAGAGAGAGAATTTGTAAACAATCAACAGAACACCATCTTAGCCTTGACAATAAGCATGATACATCTGTCAGAATTATCTGAGAGAGAGAGAGAGAGAGAGAGAGAGAGAGAGAGAGAGAGAGAGAGAAAGTTAATCCACACTAGACTGGCCTACATCACAACGAATTACAGTTATAACGTGAAAGCTTCGACCTACCAATTCTCCATTCATACAAACTCGTTGTGACGTCACCTCACCCCAAATCATGGCACGGGGTCAATTTGCTAAACATTTCAAAGTCCTCTCTCTCTCTCTCTCTCTCTCTCTCTCTCTCTCTCTCTCTCTCTCTCTCTGCCTTCCTCCCCTTCACTCCTGGTCAGTGGAACATCCTGGGTGTTCCTCTGAAACAAATCTTTTGTTCCATTGTTCCTCGATTAACGGAACAGTTGTGGTCGTTGCCTAAACTGTTACTGCAATTTTGTGCTGTACTGAAACTGTACTTGTCTGTTGTACTGTTGGCAACAGAAAGAAAATATAATATCGTTTTGTTTCTTCATTTTAAAATTTCATTAAGTTATTTGAGTCCGAATGAGTTTGTATTACTATTACATGATAAGGATCAATTTGCTTATAATAATAATAATAATAATAATAATAATAATAATAATAATAATAATAATAATAATAATAATATTCCATGCAACAAAAAATCATTGCATCTAGCACAAGAACAAATAAAAAACTACAGAACACACAGAGAGAGAGAGAGAGAGAGAGAGAGAGAGAGAGAGAGAGAGAGAGAGAGAGAGAGAGAGAAAAATAGTTGGACCGTAACCACACATTTAGGCTGAATTCTTGAGTCAGTACTAAGCGTGACATCACATTTTGGGACAAAATAAAGGTGTTATGTCATCCGTTGGGAACTTAGAGGAAGAGAGAGAGAGAGAGAGAGAGAGAGAGAGAGAGAGAGAGAGAGAGAGAGAGAGAGAGAGAGAGAGAGAGAGAGCTATCTGGCGTAGATTAATATAATTTTCGCTCGTAATTGTAAAAAAAAAATATTTACGGTTTATATTTTATTTTTATATTTTATTTTTATATGAACGTATATATATATATATATATATATATATATATATATATATATATATATATATATATATATATATATATATATATATATATATATATACAGTGTGTGCTTTAGAAATAGACTTGCAAAAATGAAGCCAATATTTTTTCAAAAAATTAATGTAATTATTTTTTTTCCTATTTCCAGTGCCGACAATACCCACAATGCCAAGACGTGTTTGCTGCAAGGGAAGGTAGTGTGTGATTGAGACAAGCACAAATACCTTGAGGTTTTTTCCCCGCCACCCCCTGCTCTGACAAGCACAAAATCAACCTCCTTCACAAGGGCGTCAAGTTTTTTCTTTTTTAAATATTTTTATAAAATATTGTGTCTTTTCTTACTATTTTTATTTTTTTGGAGTGTGAGTTATCTGTGCAGTGTCTACTGAAATTCTGAAACGATTCGGTTTTCATGTCAGAGAAATGATTTGCAACGGAAATAAAAAATGATTGAGGAAGTTCTATAGTTAAAAGTACGTCAAGACGCCTTTTAAAGAGTAAATATACGAAAGTCATCTTTTAGTGAAGAATATTTGGAATATTAAAGACTACAAATCATCAAGGAGAATATTACAGGAACACATTCGTCAAATATCCCAAAACCCAAAAAGACCTTCTGGAAGAACAAACTTTACCAAGAAGAAGTAGCAAAAGTTAAACAAACCAAAAAAACCCTGTCAGTGACGGAACATTTTTTCAAGAAGAAGAAGCCAAAGGTAAACAAACCCAGAAAGACCTTCTGCCAGAAGGACATTTTACAAGAAGAGGAAGCAAAAGGTAAACAAACCCAGAAAGACCTTCTGTCAGTAGAACAATCTCAAGAAGAAGAATTAGAGGAGCAAGCAAAACGTAAACAAAGCAATGGAGCTCCTGACGACCAAGATCATCGCCCTGACGCTCCTGGGCGCCCTTTCGCTCTTCTTCGGCCTCCTGCCGCTGCGGCTCAGGAGGTACCTCAACCAGGGCAGCAAGAAGAGGGAGAGGATCACCAGCTGCCTCCTCTGCTTCGGGGGCGGAGTCCTCCTGGCGACGGTCTTCATCCACATGCTACCGGAGACCAGGGAAGGATTCAACGGCGCCTTTGCCATGGGCTACCTGTCCGTCGGAAGCGACTACCCTCTGGCGGAGCTGGTCGTCTGCGCCGGGTTCTTCCTGATATATATCGTCGAGGAGTTTGTGCACAAGGTAAGGGAACCGAGACAGGCTTATTTTTTTAGTTAGTTTTCACGATTTTTAATTCACTGTAAAACTGATACACACCATATGATCCTCTTGAATACCTTTGGGGTAGGGTGTAGGGTTAGCAGTTTCATCCCACAATATTTGTTGCAAGTTGCAAGTAATTATTAACTATTCAAAATTCTCAGAAAATGTTCTGGGATGAGGTTGCCAGCCCCATGCCCTTTTTTTTCAAACCATGGTTTCAGCACTACAGTTTTCTAGCTGTCAGGTACACAATTCGTTGCTTAGGTCAAAGGAGACACTTGGGTTTTAACAGTGGGCATATCTGTTCGCCCCCCTTCCTCCCCTCAAGGAATCGAACCTGGGCACTAGCCTCATCAGCAAGGGATCTGAATGAATTAGTCACGTTCTGTTAAATAACATAACGCCTTGCGGATCAAAGGAAAGAATTAGGTACCTGGGCGTTAGTCGAGTGTGGTGGGGCCAAAATGGGTCCATATTGAGGCCTGAAAACCAGATCTAGCTTGAAAATCCAGCCTCCCAAAATATCAGTCCTCAATTATTCCCGAGAACAGACGACACATCTCGCGTTCTTGTGACCTGACAAGATTTGTTTGACCTTTGACCTTTCCTGACCTCTGGCGTCCCGAAGTCTGACATCTGACCTTCTTGCAAAATCGAGGACACGAGATTTCGTTTGAATGAACAACTGATTTTGGTTGGTCATGATGTCTGGGATATTTGGTATTGACAGGTTTGTTGAATAAGTTCTCTCTCTCTCTCTCTCTCTCTCTCTCTCTCTCTCTCTCTCTCTCTCTCTCTCTCTCTCTCTCTCTCTGTAGAAAGCGTGTATTTGCTACAGCTGTTTTTACCATACGTATACTCACAGACATGTCTGTTTCTTGCACAAAGAGAGAGAGAGAGAGAGAGAGAGAGAGATGCGGAAATAAGTTTGCAAAACAACCTGGCCTCAAAACAAATAACTAATACCAAGCCAGTTCCTGTACAGAACGTGTCTGTATCCAGTGACGCAACACAAAACAGGATTATCTTGACACTCTCTCTCTCTCTCTCTCTCTCTCTCTCTCTCTCTCTCTCTCTCTCTCTCTCTCTCTCTCTGTGCATGTACTTGTATGTGAATTTCCCAACTCGTCTGACGTTATTCCTTATCAGATGCGTGAAGTGAAAGACCTTGGTTTTCACACGGTGTAACGAGCTTGCGCGTGACAGCAAGCACGCAATAATACGCCCCCCCCTCTAAAAAAAAAAAGGGGTGGTGGTTGAGGTCGGCTTATGCCCAGAAGATTCATCAACTCCCTTGAGGGTCAACTGGTGTTTAAGCTATTTTTAACTCTCTCACTTTATCTGACTGTGCCAGAAGGCTGAGAGAGAGAGAGAGAGAGAGAGAGAGAGAGAGAGAGAGAGAGAGAGAGAGAGAGAGAGAGAGAGAGAGAGAGAGAGGCCTCTCCCCAACCCAGCAGCCACCCACATAAGTCGATTGGCTATAGCTCAGTTTTCCCAGCAAGTTGCACCACTTCAGTTTAATTTTTCAGTCAAACCTTTCCAGTACAATTCAGTTTTCTTCAACACTTTCACAAAAAAAAAAAAACACTTTAGTTTCACTTTCCCCACCACAACCCATCTCTTCAATGCTCTGATTCAATATAATTTACCCACAAAACCACCCGATTCAATTTCATCTGCCTTCCCCCCCCCAACAAGACCAAACCACACATACACCTGACCACAACAATCGTGACAGGTAATCACAGGTAATAATCATTCGTTTGTGCAATCCCCTGACGGCCGTGATTTATCATCCTTGCCAGTCCCGCATGGGCGTGTTTTATTCATCCTTGCCGAGTGACGTCATCATTGTTTTCCTCGTAACTTCTTCTGCTTCCATGGTCCTTGCGAGTCTCACTGTTGTGGCTTTTGTTTATCCTTGGGGAGTGACGTCACTGTGTCTTCCCGCGCGCGCGTGCGTGGTTTAGTCTCTGGTATGCGGCCTTTCATTGCATGCAATTTTAAAGATTAAGCTTATTGGTTATTTAGTTAAAAGCTTTTCCATACTGTGTTAGATGATCTTTTTTTCCCTTCCACGGGTGGGGTATAGGCTACAGCATGGGAAACTCGCTCTTATGGATAAGTGGCTTAAAAGTGACGTTCTTCAAAGCGAATGTTATCTACAGTCACTTTAGTTTTGTAAAGAATGATTACCAGAGGGTACAGTGTTTCAGCCATTACTTCAAGGAGCTGTTAATAAGGTATCATTATTCAAAATCATTGTCATCTGAGGTACCCTTACTTCAAATAATTATTTTCTAAGATACCCTTACCTCAGTCATTGTTATCTAGGATATCTTTACTGCAAATAATTATTATCTAAGATACCATTGTCTAAAATCGCTTTTATCTAAGATACCACTATTTAAGATTGCTTCTATCTAAGATACCATGAGTTTAAACAACCATTATCTGAGATAAAATTATATAAACAACACTCAAATAAGGCACCGTCATTTTAAAATTACTTGTTAAGGTACCATTTTATTTTGAACAACCATAACCTATGGCACCATTATTGTAAACAATTCTTACCAAAGGTACCATTATTTAAAACTACCATTAAAAAAAGCGCCACACTTTATAAACAATTCTTACCTAAGATACCTTTATATTGAACAACCACTATCAATGGTACCATCATTCTAAACTACCATTACTCCATGTACCATTAAATCTACCATTAAATGAAGTCTCCTTCCCTTGAACAAAAATCATTTAAGACCATAATCCTTTCGCATTCCGTGCATCTTTAGAATTCCCACACGCAACTTCCTATACTCCTTGAAAGGACCTCTCTCCCCCTCCTGCGAGGCAGCGAGTGACCTCGGTTCTCCCAACGCTAGGATTCAGGCGTATCCTACAGATCCTACGGTATTGCAATATTTATATTAAGGATTCCTGCGTTCGTAATTTTTTGCTGAATTTAATTCTTATATTTGTTAGACAATTTCTTGTGTGAGTGTGTGTGTGTTTGGGGAAGGAGTGATATCCTAGGGGTATCCTACACCCACAGGTCCTTTATCGAAGGATTCCTCATTCTCGTCGTCATGAATTGCCCGGGTTCGATCGCCGGACTTGGCGAGGAAAGGCCTGTATATGGCCGTTTCTTGTTTTCCTAAAAAAAAAAAGGATGAATTGTTGCTCTATTGCCATTAAGAAGTCAATTAGTGAATTTTCACTCGGTGGTCAGTCGACTGTTGTGCATTGCAGCCAGGGCGGTGAAGGGTGTGGGTACAGCAACCTCATCCCATATATGTAAAGCCACCCTCTTGAAAATAGTTATTCAAAAAAGACAATCAAAATAGTAAGTGTAACAATTTCTTGAAATACAAAATTAAAACAATTTTCTTTGTCGAGACGAGAGTGGAAACCTCCTCAAAACGATGAATTAAAACAACATCAAAACAAGAAATCAGAAGTAACCAACCTTAGAAAACAACAAACAAAGACTACGAAAGCACATCGAAACAACACGAATAACCAACCGGTTCGCTGAAACAACGGAAGAAAGTCAATCAAAACAACATAAGACAAAAAAAGACAACTTCCCTCGCTCCCTTCCCCCTCCCCTCGCCCCCCACCAAGGCTCCATATTGACAAATATCCTCCGAATTATATCTGGCGGCAGTTTATACAGGTGGGCCCAACCCAGGTACCGGAGAGAGAGAGAGAGAGAGAGAGAGAGAGAGAGAGAGAGAGAGAGAGAGGTTCATGGTCAATATTTGAGGCTGGGCGGGGGTGAGGGTCAGTGTCTTGGGTCCCTGGGGGTTCCTGGGAGGTCCAACAAGCTCCTGGGACCATCAGGGCGCCCCAGGGAGTGGTCATTTTTGTGCATTCGAGTGGCTGGCCGGCTTGGGACTTGGGCGAATGGGAGCTTCGCATGTCATGAAAAATTTCGCAGATAAATGTATGGGGTCTCTCTCTCTCTCTCTCTCTCTCTCTCTCTCTCTCTCTCTCTCTCTCTCTCTCGCAAATCAGAAAGAAGATCTGCAAATCAGAAAGATTAGAGAAGTTCTCTCTCTCTCTCTCTCTCTCTCTCTCTCTCTCTCTCTCTCTCTCTCTCTCTCTCTCTCTCAATAGTTCTCCTCACCCCCTCCCCCTCTCTCTTAGGAAAATAGGAAGGCTGGCTCTCTCTCTCTCTCTCTCTCTCTATAAATAGTTCTCCTCACCCCCTCCCCGCTCTCTTAGGAAAATAGGAGGCTCTCTCTCTCTCTCTCTCTCTCTCTCTCTCTCTCTCTCTCTCTCTCTCTCCGGGGAAAAGGAGAAGGCCCAGAGAAAGTGATTAGGGGGAGGTAGAATCAGCCTCAGGTCAGTCAGTTGATTCCGGGGTAAATCCATGCGTTTCCAACCTTATTAAGAAGAGCAAACGAGGAAAATTGGCCAAAATAACAATGCCACGGCTGACCTGCTCGCCTGTAATTAACCAGGTTGCTCGTTGTTGCCACAACGTGCATATGTTTTTGTTTTTTGTCGCAATGTTGGCCTGGCAAGTGCATAGCAGCCTGGAGCCCATTAGAGACGCTGCCACTTCTCCCTCAATCCCACTATTTCGTCTTCGTCTTAAGAAGGGAAAAATCGTAGATGTGGCATATAGGTATGGTATACACGTTGCCACATCTCTTGTCTGTCAGGTCAGAGGTGAAGGGAAGGGTATAAGCAGGTTAATGCCCTCAGTCAGTCCACAAGAATTTAGGTATTTCCAGGCGGGAGAAGGAAAACTAGAGTCTTATGCATAGCTCTGGCTATATCTAAGGTTATCCAGAAACAAGTTAGACTCTGAGGCCTCGTTTTCCTAGACAAGATACGAAGAAGATCGTAAAAGTATTTGTGTTTCGGTTGTAATGTTCATGACATGGGGGCTGGGTTGTTATGGCGTTGCTTTTGCTTGCTTGTCATTGCAAGGGCTCTCTCTCTCTCTCTCTCTCTCTCTCTCTCTCTCTCTCTCTCTCTCTCTCTCTCTCTCTCTCTTGGAGATCGTCTCTCAATTCTTTTTTTTAATAAACCGTTCTCTGACAACTTGGGTCTCTCTCTCTCTCTCTCTCTCTCTCTCTCTCTCTCTCTCTCTCTCTCTCTCTCTCTCTTGAGACCGTCTCTCAGTTCTTTTTTTAATAAACCGTTCTCTGACAAAGGTCTCTCTCTCTCTCTCTCTCTCTCTCTCTCTCTCTCTCTCTCTCTCTCTCTCTCTCTCTCTCTCTCTTGGAGACCGTCTCTCAGTTCTTTTTTTTAATAAACCGTTCTCTGACAACTTGGGTCTCTCTCTCTCTCTCTCTCTCTCTCTCTCTCTCTCTCTCTCTCTCTCTCTCTCTCTCTCTCTCAATTCTTTTTAATAAGTCCTCTTTCACTGACAACTTCAGCCATCTCTCTCTCTCTCTCTCTCTCTCTCTCTCTCTCTCTCTCTCTCTCTCTCTCTCAATTCTTTTAATAAGTCCTCTTTCACTGACAACTTCAGTCCTCTCTCTCTCTCTCTCTCTCTCTCTCTCTCTCTCTCTCTCTCTCTCTCTCTCTCTCTCTCGCTATTTGCCTTAAGAGCCAAATCTAATTTAATGACGGGAAAAAGTTACCTGAGAATTTCCCGACCTATTTTCCTCTCTCCATTTAAATCTATTTAAAGACGATTCTCTCTCTCTCTCTCTCTCTCTCTCTCTCTCTCTCTCTCTCTCTCTCTCTCTCTCTCTTTACTAAGGCAAAAAAAGAAGGGTCCTCTTCCTTCCAAAAAGTGGTAAAAAAAAGAGAGAGAGATATGAAATCAATATGATAAGTATATATATAAATAAAGATAAAATCCACGAAGGAAAGGGAAACACTGGAGTGCTGCGAGGCCTTTCGACTCTGTCGTCCTTTACTTAGCAGACTGAAGAAATATAAAAGTAAGTTTACAAAGAAAGCTCATATAAATGACAGATGGGGATTGTAAAGGAAAAATATGTACCTGGAATCCAACGCAACTGAAGAATTAGTAGAACTGCCAAAACAGGGTTAAATATTTAAGAGGTTTTACATAGGGTTAGGCTCAACCGTTCAGAAGCAGGGACAGGACAATTAAAAGATTATACAAGGGGTTGACTGACCTCCCAAAAAATAATAGTACAACAAAATAATTCTCTTTTTTGTAAACAATAATAATTTTTTTTTTTTTTGCAAGATGACCATTTTTACAAATAAAAAATTATATTAAACATACGGATACATAGAAAATATATATAAGGTAACTAATTTGTAATTAAGTCAGTGGTTTTATCTTTTAGGTCATTCTTGAACATTTTTCTAATACAGGGGTCTAATTAATATATGCCAGGGCTAAGGTTAAAATTACAGCTGGAAGTAAGCTGGATAATAGCTGACTCCAATAGATTTCTTGAAGAGAAATCTTTCGATCTGGCAATCACTGAACTTTCAGTCCAGTTTATCCTGTGAGAGTTTTCACTTAAATGAATGAATATAGCATATATATGTATATATATATATATATATATATATATATATATATATATATATATATATATATATATATATATATATATATATATATATATATAATATGCATATATATATATTATGCCAGTCAGACAAATGAACAAACAAAATGTTTAGAAAAAATAAAAACATTTCTTCCCATTCAAACAGACAAATGACAGAAAAAAACACAAAAAAACGAAAAAAAAATTCTTAAAACTTGCTCACAAGCGCAAATATAAATTATATAAAAAAATAAAAAAGAAAAACACCCGTGACGTCATACTGTTTCCAGAGGAAAGCAATTTCGGTTATTGCCATATCATGGTCATTTTTTTTTTTTTTTTGAAATGGCGACTGACAGAGAGGGAGAGAGAGATCTGTTGGATATATTTCTATTCCATTACTAAGGTGATTGCCTCTTCGATGTGCTCTTGTTTTGTACTCTCTCTCTCTCTCTCTCTCTCTCTCTCTCTCTCTCTCTCTATCAGTGACCAAAATCGGTCGATTGACAGTATGATGTATATATATATATATATATATATATATATATATATATATATATATATATATATATATATATATATATATATATATATATATATATATATATATATATAGATAGAGAGAGAGAGAGAGAGAGAGAGAGAGAGAGAGAGAGAGAGAGAGAGAGAGAGAGAGAGAACCAATTAGTCAGAAAAGATAGCTGATTAGAGAGAGAGAGAGAGAGAAAACCAATTAGTCACAGAAAGATAGTTGATTAAGAGAAAGACTGAGAGACTCTCCTTGGATAAATGGCTCTCAAACTTCAGATTAAAACGAGAGAGAGAGAGAGAGAGAGAGAGAGAGAGAGAGAGAGAGAGAGAGAGAGAGAGAGAGAGAGTTTTACTCCTTACAACAATATAAAGTTTTGGGGTTACTGACCAACTGACCCCGATTCTAGCCCCGCTCACCCCCCAACCCCCACCAAAAATAAAAACTAGCCCACGAGAAAGAAAATGTATGTCCGTTTGTTTGCTAGCGTTTGTTTGCGTGACAAACGTCAATCAAAGGACATCACGGGGCGGGGGGAAATTTGTTGGAAGGGTTACCGAGTACAAAGCTCTCCGGAATGCAACACTGATCACTCCTCTTTTTACTTCGTTAATTCCAGTTTGCGTTGTCCGCTTGAAAGGGTTTAGCTACTGCTTGCAAAAACGAGGACTCTGGTCTGTCATGGTGTTTAAGTTTTTTATTTTTGTTTACTTTTTTTTTTTACTTTTTTTATTTTTTATGTATCTTTTTACTTGTGCAATTACGCTTAGCTGGTTGTAATTAGATTTCTGTTGTGGTAGGCAATGGTTTTGTGACTTATAAGTAATGTATTCGTGCTAGGTTTTGGTATTAATGAAAGGTTGTATATATATGTATATATACATATATACATACACACACATATATAATATATACATATAAGTAAATATGTACACAGTATATATATATATATATATATATATATATATATATATATATATATATATATATATATATATATATATATATATCACACATTACCACAGGTGAAAAATATACTGACCGGTTTCGACTTTATTTTCAAGCCATTGACGAAGGACTTCGTCAATGGCTTAAATAAATCGAAACCATATCAGTAAATGTTTCTTACACTGTAATGTGTGATAAATGAATCACAATAAAAAGTGATAATAATCATATATATATATATATATATATATATATATATATATATATATATATATATATATATATATATATATATATAGATATACAGAGAGAGAGAGAGAATGTGGTAATTTTGCATTCAAGCACCACAGAATGCAGAAAAATTTCATCAAGAATATTACAAAGTAAACCCCCCTGTTTATTCAGGACTTGTCAAGAACCTGTTAATTTTAAAAAATAATAATAATTACAGGTTCCGGAGGGACTGGACAGTGTTGCCAATCTATAATTTGGTTATTATATTCTGGCAACGACGCAGAGCCAAGGCTTCTGAAGCCAGCTGACAGTTTCATCGAATAAATATGTAACGCCTATTTGAATCCGAAAGTAGTCTATGGTTGTTTGACTTTCGCTCTCTCTCTCTCTCTCTCTCTCTCTCTCTCTCTCTCTCTCTCTCTCTCTCTCTCTCTCTCTCACGCACAATTTATAACACGTGTAATTTCATAATTTTCGAAAGATTGCAACATTTTAATGCTATCATTTCCCAACCTTAATTTCTTGAAAAGTTTTTTTTTGGGGGGGCTGGGTCAAAGGTTGCTTCTTTAAAATAAAAAGGGTGGACGTTTTTAGATACCATTTTGATTCTGGTTTTAAATGAGAGAGAGAGAGAGAGAGAGAGAGAGAGAGAGAGAGAGAGAGAGAGAGAGAGAGAGAGAGAGAGAGAGTTAGCAAATATTCATAATATATCACAGTAATTAAGTGAGATGGTTTGTTTCTGTGTGCATGCGTGTATGTGTGTGTGTGAGAGAGAGAGAGAGAGAGAGAGAGAGAGAGAGAGAGAGAGAGAGAGAGAGAGAGCGTGTGAATGAAAGAATTATCTAAACATCAAACAAAATAAATATTGCATGAGCGATAGAAAGAGAAAAAGAGAGAGAGAGAGAGAGAGAGAGAGAGAGAGCATCCTGACTCTAACATGGGCTGACACCTTTCTTCCCGTTGCGGAAAATAGTGACTGACAGCGTCAAGAATGGATCTTTTTTCATTATTTTTTTCACCTTTTTATTTACCAAGGATTTTTTCTTAATTCTTTATATTACCTGCACCAATAGCTACCCACAACATTCAACTAACACCCCGGTAGATAATTCACAGCTTAGGGCAACGTAGGTGTGCTGGGTATTTAAGGAAGCACGCCCATACTGTCCATCTCCTCGGCCGTAAAATCTCAACTACAGGTAGAAGAAGAAGATAAACAAAACAAATGGCCAGCCTGACTATGAGCAGGCGTACCAACATATCTTACGTCCTATAGGCAAAATGTAGCCTAAACAAAAGGAATTCTTGTGAATCCTATTATTGTACAAAGAAAGTTAATGGATCCTATGACAAAGCAAAGGACTCCAGCTTAGGATATGCAGGTGGCCGTTAACCGTCCAAATGAAGCTTAATTACCTGGTTACGTCACGTGGCACGGAGTGACGTCATCGTAACCCAGAAGTCTGGTGGCTTCTGTGACGTCAAGTGGTACCTTTTTGTTGTTTTGCCATTCAAGTGCTGGCAAAGTTCATTGGCTTCCTTTGAAGGTGTTTTAAATATTAAATATTATTCTTATTATCTTAGGTAATGGTGCAAGATGCTAATTACCTCTGAAGCCTTTTCAAGACTTAGAAGTTTGTTAATTATTTATGGTATATGAATTTTTTGTTAAGATATGTAGGTGTAAAGGGATTTTAATTTTTCCCCAAAAGTTTGAAAAGTCCATAACAAGTCAAAGTTTCTAAACTTTCAAACTTTGTTATCGAATGTGATTTTGTGCTTACGGCTATAATTTTATAGAAGTCATTATAAAAATATAACTAATTACATCAGTAGCAGAAATAATGACATTTTAATTATGCATATTATATCTGAAATAATAATAATAATAATAATAATAATAATAATAATAATATATCCCAGATGAAAATTGTGGGATGAGTTTGCTAGCCAAGCTCCTTTCTCGCCACCCTGCTTGTAACCCACAACAGTCAAATAACTACCAAGTCAGTGTCTATTGCAAAAAACAACAGAAGTAAGACGGGATATGACAGAACTTATCCTGCCCACACCGGAAATGACACAACAGCAAATCTTCGTAATTTATTTTTACTTCGTAATCGGAAAGTTGACGCATGCGCAAACGGAAATTCGATAAGTGAATGGAGGGTACGGAAGTAGGTTATAACAATGCGTTATGGTTTAATAATTTTTAATTCATTTTATTGGTTTATTTATTTTGCTTTATTTTATTCATCTATTTTTATTTCTATTTTTATTGCTCTTAATTTATTAATTTTACTTCATTTATTTATTTGTTTTTGGTTCACAAATAAACTTTTTATGATTGCATGATTAATAATAATAATAATAATAATAATAATAATAATAATAATAATAATAATAATGACATTGTGTTTATTTTTTATGAAAACATATTTTTCAGTTCATCAACTTTCCAAATTAATTTGTTTTGATAAAACATTTTTGGAAAAACATTATTTAAAAGAATATCTTTCAAAGCATTCAGCAAAAAATAAATGGGTGTATAAACATCCCAAAAGTAAATATATTTCATGAAATGCATATTTATAAATAAATTTAAAGCGATATAATTTATTAGTATATTTCAAGCAATTTAATTTATTAGTATATTTCATGTAATATAATTATATAAATATATTTCATGCAATATAATTTTATTAATATATTTCATGCAATATAATTTTATAGATATATTTTGCAATATAATTTTATAGATATATTTTATAACTTTATGAATATACTTCATGCAAAATAATTTCATGAATATATTTCACGCAATATAATTTCGTGAATATATTCCATGCAATATAATTTTATAAATACATTTCACGCAACATAATCTTATAAAATTTCAAGCAATAAAATCTCACAAATATATTTCATGAAATATAAACTTATAAATTAATGAAGTATTTAAAGAAAAAATCAGCTTTAAATAGACCTTACAAAGAACCTTAGCTTTCTGGGTTAAGCGGAAAAAGAAAGTTTTTCTCCACAAAGAAAGTGCAAACAAGAAAAGACGGTCAGGTATAGACGGGCGATTCCGGACAGGAAATGACGGTCAGGTAACGGTCAGAAAGTCTACGAACACGTGGCTGCGACAGGAAGAGAGAGAGAGAGAGAGAGAGAGAGAGCTACGACGGGAAATATGTGATGAATGATATAATCTCCAATCCTTCTTCTTCTTCTTCTCTCTCTCTATCTTGTATTCCATATCATAAATAAGGGAAGAAGAATCTCTAGAGAAGTAAGCATAAGAATAGATGGAATAAGGATAAGTCGAAGGTGAATTATCAATTTAAGAAAAAAATTTGTATTCCATATCATAAATAAGGGAAGAAGAATAAGTCAGAGAATAGAGAAGAATAAGGACAAATCAAAGAATAGTAAGAACAGAGAAGAATAAGGATAAGCTAAAGAACAGTAAGAATAGAGAAGAAGAAGGTTAAATAAAATAAAAGTAAGAGCAGAAGGGAATAGTGGCCAGTAAATCGTGAATAGTAAGAATTAGAAGAATAAGTAGTTGCAGGTAGTACTCATTAAAAGGTAATTATGACGGATTGGTTGGGACATGAAAGGAAAACTAAAGAACAGTAAGAATAAGGACTTGGGGTGTCAGTTAAAGAAGTGTTTTTACAGCGAAAGGGTAAGTGACAGGCTCTCTCTCAATGTCTCTCGAAGAATAAGGACAGGCTAAAGAACAGTCTCTCTCTCTCTCTGAAGGTTAAATAAAATAAAAGTTAGTGCAGAAGGAAAGATTCACGTGACAAAATTCTCTCTCTCTCTCTCTCATTCTCTCTCTCTCTGGTTGGGACTCTCTCTCTCGTATACACTCTTTAAGGACTTAGTGCAGAAGTTAAAATTGACCTCTCTCTCTGAAATCTCTCTCTCTCTCTCTCTCTCTCTCTCTCTCTCTCTCTCTCTCTCTCTCTCTCTCTCTGTCTTTGACATTAGTGCAGAAGTTAAGATTCACTTAACTAATCTCTCTCTCTCTCTCTCTCTCTGTCTTTGATATTAGTGCAGAAGTTAAAATTCACTTAACAAAATCTCTCTCTCTCTCTCTCTCTCTCTCTCTCTCTCTGTCTTTGATATTAGTGCAGAAGTTAAAATTCACTTAACGAAATCTCTCTCTCTCTCTCTCTCTCTCTCTGTGTGTGTGTGTGTGTGGGGAATTCCCCTGAGGCCGTATAATGCTTCTGTTGACCTATGCTTTGAATTAGGCATTTGATAGTTACCTGACTGTTGCGGGTCTCAGCCAAGATAAATGAAGACCTGGGCTAGCAACCTCATCCCCCAAAAAAAGAAGCTTTAATGTAAGGAGAGAGAGAGAGAGAGAGAGAGAGAGAGAGAGAGAGACAATGAATAACAATCAATACGTAATTACAAGTTACCCACAACTCCAAAATCCCTCTCCCTACACGAAAAAGTGATCACGTGATTATGACCCTTATAACGCAGGTCAGTAGAGGTCATAATACCTTGTATATGAAAAGGGAGTTCAAGAAATAGTTATTTAATGATTATGATCTCTTTGTTAAGTTAGATTAAGGGTTATTTTTCCTTGAATTTAGAAAAGAGGTGGAAATAATTCCTTCAGGGGAATGTCAGCTTTATATCGCGATTCTTTAAGGTCGATTTTCGAATAAAAGATATAGGAAAACATTGCAATCAAAAGTCGCCTGTATGTCTGTCGTAAATAAAGATTGTGTACAATTTTCAGAGGGAAATCGCTTCTATATCCTATGACCATATGGGCTATTATCCCGTAAAAGCGTATTAAAAGACGTTTAATAGGAAAAGCACCCTTATGTCCTGTAACCATAAGGACCATTATCCCGTGAAAGAATAATAAAAACCATTATTAAAGGAAAATCTCTTCTATGTCACGTCAGCAGGAGGTCTATTATCCTTTAAAAGCTTTAAAATACATTTTATGGGAAAATCACCTTTATTTCATATGAATATAAGGACCAGTATTCCATAAAAAGTATAAAAAAGCATTTTATAGGAAAACCACCTTTATTCCCTACGTCCATAAAGACTATCTTATGCTTCTGGTGTCCAAAATAAGCCCCACTGTCCGTGCGTGTCCGTAACAGGGCCCGAGGTTATGTCCGAAATGAGTTTTCCCAGGATACGCGAAATTCGTGACACGCAAGTTCGTATAATTCGTGTTTTTCGTGAAAAGACACAAAAGCGGTGGTTTGGCGTGATTTGTATAACTGAGTTTGTGTTTTGAGTTTGGATTTGCGAAATGCAGTTTTTTATACATTTTTTTGCTGTCAAGTTTGTTTCGAGTTTAAATCCACAAGGTCATCTGATTTTGCGAAGGTTTTGAATTTGAGTTTTGAGTTTGGAATTGCAAAGTATATTTTAGATTTTATTATAATTTCAAAATGCGTCTGATTTTCCAGGTTTTTATATTTGAATTTTGAGTTTGGATATCCGGGATGCTTTAAATATTTGAGTTTGAGTTCAAAGAGCATCTGATTCTACGACTGACATGCAATTAAATTTTGAATTTGGCTCTCCAAAATGTATTCTAAGTTTACTTATGAACTCAAATTTCATCTGATGCCTAATTTTTTAAAATTTAAACTTTGAGTTAAGCTTTCCAAATTGTTTTTAAAATTTGTACTTTTAAATCCAAAAGGCATCTTATTTTCCATTTATTTAAATTTAAATTTTGAGTTTGGATTTCCAAAACATATTCTAAATTTTTTAGTTTAAATTCCAAGTGCCATCTGATTTTTCACTATTGTAAATTTGATTTTCCATTTATATAAATTCAAATTTTGAATTTGGATTTGCAAAATATATTTTGAGTTTAATACACGAGTGTAGATTCACAAAAAACATTGAATTTTCTGTTTCTTTGAGTTTAAATTTAACCAGTTTATTTCTGGATAAGTTTGAAATTATCAATAAAATTCAAATCCTTCATCTACTGACCATAAGCATTGTCATGCCAACTTTAAAATATCATATTAAAACAATTTTTCTCACTGACTTTCGTTTGTTTTTGTTTGCTAACAAATAACAAACAAACACACGCACAAACAACACTGGCTTTTATAAACAGCTCTTTGTCTCTTAGAACAAGTTGATGTTCTCTCTCTCTCTCTCTCTCTCTCTCAAATTAATGCATGAATACTCTCTCTCTCTCTCTCTCTCTCTCTCTCTCTCTCTCTCTCTCATGCTTTATCTTTCTCCCAGATATGAAAAAGGGAGAAAGAGGAAAAGGTAAGAAGAAAGCAAAGAGAATAATGACAAAGAGATATAGTCGAGGAGCGGTTGGCCGGCTGAATAATGTTGCAACTAACGAGGACCCTAAATAAGGCGAGGGCGGGGATCTCTTTCGAATAAGCTGCCTATTTTTGGGGGAGAGGAGAGAGAGAGAGAGAGAGAGAGAGAGAGAGAGAGAGAGAGAGAGAGAGAGAGAGAGGGTGCATGAACTTGGAAAGCGGAAGAGTTAGAGGTGCATTCATCAGAGAGAGAGAGAGAGAGAGAGAGAGAGAGAGAGAGAGAGAGAGAGAGAGAGAGAGAGAGGTGCATGAAATTGGAAAGCGGAAGAGTTAGAGGTGCATTCATCAGAGAGAGAGAGAGAGAGAGAGAGAGAGAGAGAGAGAGAGAGAGAGAGAGAGAGAGAGAGAGAGAGAGGGGCATGAAATTGGAAAGCGGAAGAGTTAGAGGTGCATTCATCAGAGAGAGAGAGAGAGAGAGAGAGAGAGAGAGAGAGAGAGAGAATATTAATTTATGAGAAGGGGAGAGACAGATACCATTAATTTGAGAGAGAGATTCTCAATCAACAACCTTGACCATTGATTTGATAAAAAAAAAAATATTACCCAATACGAATAACAGAATTGGCCAACAGAATCCCAGTCAAAAATATTAAGGGCGTGAGTGGGTGGAGTGCCGGAAGTTACCTGTAGTGGGCGGCAGGTGGGCCCTTTTTTTATTTGTTGCATATCCGCAGTGGGCGTAATCATTTTTCGGGCTCACGCCCCCTTAATCTGATAGCAGTGGTGGGCTTAACCTAGTTTTCCTGGTGTCAGAGACTAGGCTTTTGGTCATATATATATATATATATATATATATATATATATATATATATATATATATATATATAAAACTGACCAAAACACACACACATATATAACATATAGAATTAATATTCTATAGTATATAAAACTTGCTATGTTAATTTCGTGACCTAGAACAGGGAAAATATATATATTTTTATAATTTATATATTCTTATAATTTTCATTATATCTTATACGTGATTGTTATGTAACGCCGTATGCAAAATACTCATTTACGTAACGAGAGGAGGAAAACTTCGACCGGTAGACGTGTTCAGTTCAATAATATCGCATTATGGAAACTAAATATTGCAATGTATATGTTTAATAACAATTATTATTGCATTTAGTATTAAATATTATACACAGGCTTCGATCCTGCAATTCTACCTCGTATAGTAGGATTTGATTCCTTATTGTGGATCGGGTTTCGATGTTCGTTTGTTTGTATTCTGTCATTAATGCACCTAATTAGCTCTTTTCATTCACTCTGGCTGGGATGTAGCTTAACCGAAGTAAAAAGATATCGCTTATTATCGCCCCTCATCTTAGACGAATCCCAACGAGAACCGGATTAACGAACATTTATTCTAGATGTTCCCAAAGAGAAGAGAGATCGCTGACAACCTTTCCATAACATTTTAAACCACAAAGCAATTGATGCTGAGTAATCTTCAAATGCCTATTTAGCTTCTCAGTCATGTGTAAAACTAAAACGTCACTGAGAGACCATTCCTTCATCCCCTCCCCGACCCCATAAAACTCCCCCCTCCCCCTCATCCCTTCTTGAAACAAGAGAAGAACAGTTGAATAATGAAGTTTCCTTCCGTCATCTTACCCACCGTCAGTGTCACCCGGAGGTCAGATAGAGCTTACTGTAGCTTTTCACAGCACCTCAAGGCTGTGAGAGTTAGTGTATGCATTATAAAACATAAACTAAAAGGCTTATTGACGTTCAGTAGCATTTTGAAGGCCAGAAGGATTTGAAATATTGACATGTTTTCATTCTTCTGGCCTTCTTTGAAGACCAGAAGAATTATTAGTCTATATTATTATTTCCGAGACATGCAGGAATGTTCCTTGTTAATATTTCGAGATCCGTGAGAATCAGTATTTGAAAACGTAGCCTATGCAAATCCAAGATGATTAGCTTTTGTTAATCAGGTTACTTAAACATCAGTTAAATTTACAGTTTATGAAAATATCTAGTTAAATGTAAGTGAATTTTTGTTAAAACTTCAAAATCCTTCAAAATTACCTCTAATTACCACTTCGAAATCCGTAAGAATTAGTGTCTGTCAGCACCTCGAGTCCGTGAGATTAAGTCACAAACCCCCCCTCGGCAAGTGTAGAGAACGAACAAGAATGTGGCCTCACATTAAACAAAAGCAATTTAAAAAGATGCCTCATTTAAAAGGGAGCAGGTGTTGCGGTTGGTCGGGAACTGACTCAGAATTCGTTATTACTGCCAGAGTGACTCACGCCTCAAGAGGGAGACTCTCATTAACGGCGTGAGTCATCGATCAGTTTGAAAAGTTATGGTAGAGAACGCGACCTTGATGTCACTTTGGGGAAACTTTTGTATAATAAAACTTTATGTAATAAACCGTCACTTGTTGCTTTTTTTTTTTTTTGGCTTCTGGCTAGGTCACGTGACCCTCTGCTAACGAGGGCTACGACAGGTAATTAGTTTCAGGTGTGACGGAACTCCTGGTCTCTCTAATATGCTTTGTGATTTGATTAGTTAGGTAATAATAATAATAATAATAATAATAATAATAATAATAATAATAATATTATTATTATTATTATTATTATTATTATTATTATTATTATTATTATTGATGGCTTTGTTACTACCATGAATATCATCATCTTCCTCATCATCCCTACAAACATACAGCAAAAAATATTAATAAATCTTAAAATTCCCAAGAGTAGAATCATCCCAGCGTGACACAGACTCTACTATTATAAATTATTGTTTTTTTTTATTTTTTAATACCCCAATTTCCTCTTCTGGGAGCTTAATGATATTTTATTTTATTTTCTTATTCAGATTCAGTGTTTTCAGTGGAAATTCGTTCAGAAAATTTTACTGAATTGTAGAGTGTATGAATTTAAATTTCATTTGTATAATTATTATAGAAACTTAAATGGCTGTAATGGTTTGGATATCATTTATTTATAAATAAAAACGTTACTTATTGTCTGATCCGATTTTCTGATGACGTAAACAAACAAATAAAACAACAAGAAATAATCAGGAAAAGAAAGGGTATTTTTAGACGGTTTCCAAAAATACATCTTCCCTTGGCCCTCTTAACCAATCAGGTGATAGCAGATTAATGACGTCAGAAGTCCGGCCTTACCTGACCAATGAAATGACCGAATAGATTCGACGACGTCAGAGATTTTAAAGCCCGTTCGGCAAATCAGCTGATCGGAAGACAGTGACGTCAGACACCTGAGTTTCTCGGCCAATCAGATGGCGCGTTGGCGATGACGTCAGAGACTCGGCTTTCCCTTTCTACCTGGATGCTTTCAATTAAGGGCAATATGGTCGATAATCCGTCGGGTCTTGAGGGAATTCCGGCCTAACTGGTATGGGACGCGTTTCTGGCCAATTTGTGGCTAGAAAGTGGTAAGAATAGATTGAATATAGAGTAAATAAAGAAAAGTTAAGTGCAATCTGGCTGCTACTGCCCACCACAGTCGACTGCCCACCAGGTAAATAATACGTTGGTATGGTCAACAGTGGCACAATGGCGAAAGAGAGAGAGAGAGAGAGAGAGAGAGAGAGAGAGAGAGAGAGAGAGAGAGAGAGAGGTCCATTCATATCAGGAATTACTGAAGACGATAGAGAATTGTTATAACGCTGATGACAAGGCCAGAACTTGTTCGTCTCTCTCTCTCTCTCTCTCTCTCTCTCTCTCTCTCTCTCTCTCTCTCTCTCTATCTCTCTCTCTCTCTCGTTTGTAATGCAACAGGCACTTATTTACGCTGACCTACATAAGAGGGTCAGCGACCTGACGATCCTTATCTGCGTTATTTGTTCTCGTAGTCTGAGAGAGAGAGAGAGAGAGAGAGAGAGAGAGAGAGAGAGAGAGAGAGAGAGAGAGAGAGAAACAACTATTTTCATACGAGGATACGACAACAAGATCTTATCTTGAGGGCGGGGGCGGGGGATTAGGGGGCGTTAGGGTGGGCGAAAGAAGAGGTGTCATAATCTCCAAAGAATTGTGTCTTTCCAACATGGCGGACGGTCTGGCACTGCTGGGAACAGACCCTCAGTGAAATTGGCAGTCTAATATATATATCTATATAAACAAACCATCAACTCTTTCCAACATGGCGGACGGTACCGCACCTCCCACTTGAGAAGACGATATCTGTGTCATACTCTCACGAAAGTAAAGATAAATAGTCTTAGATCTGGAACGAGTTAGTGTATGTTTACACTCCCAAATGTCAGGTCGGACCTAAGACAGGAAAAGAGGTCATCATCAGGTAATCTTTTGCTGGGTGATAATTAATTCAGAGGACACCTGGATTTCGCACAGATAAGAACAGTGTATTCTGGGTCATCGAGAGAGAGAGAGAGAGAGAGAGAGAGAGAGAGAGAGAGAGAGAGAGAGGGAGAGAGAGAGAGAGAGAGAGAGAGAGAGAATGAAATTCATAACTGTTTAATATTCCGTATATGGTACTTGAGTACCATATACAGTTAGTTTAAGAAAGATATATATATATATATATATATATATATATATATATATATATATATATATATATATATAGAGAGAGAGAGAGAGAGAGAGAGAGAGAGAGAGAGAGAGAGAGAGAGAGAGAATTTATAATTGTTTAAGATTCTGTAATATTATAGTACTCTCAGTACTTAAGTGAGTGTGCTTGTGAGAGAGAGAGAGAGAGAGAGAGAGAGAGAGAGAGAGAGAGAGATCAGTCAAAGAGATCAGTCAAATAGACAAAAACCTGATGACTAACATAAGTAGGGGGTCAAAAAAGTAAATCCTTACCCTTAGAGACGTTAAGTACCTTCCTGAAATCTCTGTGACCCGGGACTGGACGACGGCAAGCCTAAAGAAGAACCTTATGAAAGAATAATGATTTTTTAGGTAAAAAAAAATTTAAAGAATTAAGTCCACAAAGTCAAGGACTCCACGGACGGGTAATTCAAGGCTGATTTTTAACCACGCCCAAAAGTCATCACCACAATGAGCTGTCCAACATCTCATCATATTCATCACTATCATCATTATATTCATTCATGCAGTGAGGTTGTTTGTGTGTATGTGTTTGTGTGTGTGTGTGTGTGTGGCGATACCATGACACCACACAATAGCAACCGGTTAAAAGGCTTATAGATTTCTATTGCCTTGTTTTGCTCAAACATTTTCTGTCAAAGAAGCAAAACAGGTAAGCATTACCCAGGTGAGTCGACAACACCTGCACTGAGGCTTTAATTATTAGTCTTACCTGTAAACATCACCGTTAAGGCGCTTGTATATTATGCTGGGTCATCAAGACAGCCGGGGGTGCTGTTATCCCAACACATCTTGAGTCTGTTTCCAGTACAGTATGATATAAAATCAATACAGCACTGTATGTTTTTTCATCCTAAGACACAATGCACTGTATACACAGTACTGTGCATACAAAATAGGGGTGCAGAAAAAAATTTGAAATCACAGGTGGAAAAGGGGAACGCTCTGAACACAATTTGTGATCCCGTTTGTTCGTATCTCTGAATGTTTAATGTTGAATGTTCGTAAGTAGGGGTGGTTCTGTATATTCATTAAATGAAGCTGATTGGAAAACACTGACCCGGAAGCTTGTTTTTGCTTAAGTTCTTTTGCTCGGAGTTTGTAAACAGACACTGTACTTGCAAATATAAGAATGGAAAGTCATGAGATTGTTGATACAGCTTTCTTGTAAACATAACCATTTCATATAGTGTTTTTTTATTTCTCTGTTTTCATTTTTTTTTATTTATTGGTCTTCACTTTTCCTTTCTTTATTTTAATTTTCTATTGTTTATTGAATCATCGGTCCATTCTTTCATTTACCAAAATAAAATCAACAGTGATGAAGATAATTTATATTCAATCTACAGTAGGAATATCTTTGTTGTACAAACCTGGATTTTTCATAATCAGAAATAGGAAAGTGCTTCTTG